>NC_143482.1:24553307-24622872 GCF_027475165.1 Benincasa hispida | reverse complement strand
GGTCTTGTATCAATGCTACTCAGAACATAAGCTTACATGCCAAGTTCTCTCCTGAAGAAATCAAGGCTGCGGTAAGGAAACTAGGAAAATGTAAAGCACCAGGACCCGATAGTTTCACAGTGGAGTTTCTGCTGAAATTTTGGCACTTGATCAAGGATAATCTGCATTGACCTTTGAAGATTTTTATAATAATGGTAAGCTAAATGCTTGCATAAAGGAAAACTTCATTTGTCTTATTCAAAAGAAGAAAATAGCAGTCAAAGTAAGTGACTTTAGGCCAATTAGCTTAACTACAGTGATATATAAGGTTGTTGCAAAGGTGCTAGCTAAAAGATTAAAATTGGTAATGCCATTATAGCCTCTTCCCAAAGTGCCTTTATTGAAGGAAGGTAAATTTTAGACCCCATCCTCATTGCTAACGATGCTGTAGAAGAGTATAGAGTGAAAAAGAAGAAAGGATGGATCCTCAAACTTGATTTGGAGAAGGCCTTTGACCGTGTGAATTGGGATTTCCTAGAAAAGGTGTTGAGAAGCAAAAACTTTGATCAGAAATGGATTGATTGGATTCTGGGCTGTGTTAAAAATCCAATGTTTTCTGTGTTCATCAACGGAAAACCAAGGGGAAGAGTGGTTGCCACTAGAGACATTAGGCAAGGTGATCCCCTCTCACCTTTCCTTTTCCTTCTAGTAAGTGAAGTTTTAAGTGCTTTGGTTCAGGGGGAAGATCATAAGCAGTTTTTTGCCTTAAGGAGTGGCGGCAAAGCTCTTGATTGAGATCATTCAAGCCGGTCTATATGAAGGTTTTGTGGTTGGCAAAGATAAAATCCAGATCTCCATCCTTCAATTTGCGGATGATATGCTCTTGTTTTGTAAGTATGACAGCAGCATGCTTGCAAAACTAAAGCAAACGGTGGGGTTTTTCGAATGGTGCTTAGGGTAGAAGGTAAATGGGATAAATCAGCTCTTTATGGTGTAAATGTGGATGAAAAAGAGTCGCTTTCAATGGCTGCTGCATTAAATTGTAAGGCTGATCAGCTTCCAATCCTCTATCTTGGGCTGCCTCTAGGAGGGTACCCGAAGAAGCTATCTTTTTGGCAACCAGTTTTGGACAACTTCCAAGCCAAATTGGATAAATGGAAGAGTTTCAATCTTTCTAGATGAGGTAGAGTCACATTATGCAAGTCAGTTCTATCTAACCTCCCAACACACTTCATGTCCATATTTATATTGCCGGAAGGAGTTGCTTCGAAATTGGAGAGAATCATAAGAAATTTCTTTTGGGAAGGGCACAATGGCAGCAAGCTAAATCATTTGGTGAAGTGGGCTATGGTTCAAAAACCATTGTCAGATGGAGGCCTCGGCCTTGGTGGATTCAAATTTATGAACCAAGCCCTACTTGCTAAATGGGGCTGGAGGTTCTTCAAAGAAGAAGGCTCATTTTGGGGGCAAGTTATCAGAAGCATCCATGGCACGGACCCTTTCAATTGACACACGACAGGTAAAGGGGGTAGAAGTCTGAGAAGCCCTTGGATTAGTATATCTAAATCTTGGCTAAAAGTTGAATCGTTGGCCACTCTTAAGCTTGGAAATGGTAGAAGAATTGGTTTTTGGCTGGAACCTTGGGTGGGAGCGACTCCTTTCCGTTCCTTATTCCCAAATCTCTTCCGAATATCTTTGTTACCAAACGGTTCGGTTGTTGACCATTGGGACACCAATTTGGCAGCTTGGTCAATAATCACCTTTCGCCAATTGCTTAAAGATGATGAAATCACCTCCTTTCAAGATTTGCTTGGGGTCATTGCAACAAGGAAAGTTTCAGAATTTGTTGATAGCAAGGTATGGTCTATCTCAGCCTCGGGACTCTTTACGGTCAACTCACTTAGAATACCTTTCCCACTCCTCCCCAATGGATAAATCTCTATTCTCGGCCCTATGGAAGACTTACAGCCCAAGAAGAATTAACATTCTTGTATGGATAATGCTTAGTGGGCAGTTGAATGTAGCCTCGGTGTTGCAAAGTAAGATGGCCGCCAACAAGATCTCTCCTTCAATATGCCCTTTGTGTCTAAATTGGTCAGAAGACTCCCTCCACCTTTTCTTTCATTGTTTCTATTCAGCTTGGTGTTGGAATAAGTTGCTGTCCTTCTTCAACATCTCATGGGTTATGTGTAATGACTTTAAGGGCAACTTGCAGCAGCTGTTAGTTGGTATAGACCTTCACAAACCCAACAATTTTCTGTGATGGAATGCTGTAAAGGCATTGCTGGCTGACCTTTGGTTTGAAAGAAATCAGAGGGTGTTCCATGATAAGGTACTTGGATGTCAAGATCGATTCGAATCAGCCCGTCGGCTAGCTTCTTCTTGGTGTATGATCTCCAAGCACTTTAATGCCTACAGTTTATCAGAATTTAATCTCAATTGGAGGGTGTTTGCCTCCCTCCCAAGTGACGGGATTTAGTTTCTTCAGCATCAAGTGGTTTTCTTAGTTTTTTCATTGTTTTTTCAGATTGTTTATTTAATTATTAGCCCCGTTGTTTGTCCTTTTGGGAATGTAAAGAAGCTATGCAAGCTTTAAGCTTGTCTTAGATAATTATTGAATATGATGAGGGCACTAAGGGGGTGTCAACCTAGTTGAGATGCCCGGGTGCGCTAGCTGATCCGTTTTGGTTTTTGGTTGTTATTTAGCTCATTGTATAATCCTCTTGTACTTTGGGCTTTTGCTCGATATTCTCTTAAATTAACGAATTGTTTCCGTTTTAAAAAAAAAAACAAGAACTAGGCATATAATTGAAAATTCTTTGAGGATGAAAGTTTGTAATTCGAACAATAGTTTAGTAAGAAAATTGTTTTCTTATCAGGTATCCAACATTTCCAGTTATGGAAGATGATAAAATCTTTATTAGATATAATGCCCTTTATTTTTATTATTATTATTTTTTTTGCTTTCATATAATCTCGTGCCCAGGTCAAATAAATATTGCTGTGACATGTTTGACTTCAAACGTTAGGCTTTTCCAAGCATTAAAATTTGGTCACTATTAGGTCGCCCTTGGTTCCTTGAATGGTTGTTAAACCATTTTAATGGGTTGACATAAGAATAAGTGACTTATTAGTTGTATCTTCGTCAATTGTGGTCAATGTTTGTGTTAAATGACGTTCAATTTTAAATGCTGCTTTATGAATATTCACTTGAATGACAAATTGCTTAAGCCTTTTTATTATTTTAACATCCTTAAAATATCTATTGCAACTATTTTTAAGACCCAACAGGGTGTTTGTTGCCCCAGATTTTGACATTTCACATCAATTGTATTGGATGCATCTAATTCCCATTTATCCATTTTAGATTCAGTGGTGTTTTCAGCACAATGGAAGTGATATAACCTGTGCTTCTTGTTGCTGACAGATTTTTATTTATTAAGGAAAGAAGTGGAAACAACCTCAGAGCGTGTGGAAGAGATAAGGAACTCTGCCGGTTTGTTACAGTTGGACCAAGAACTTGCAGACTTGGAATCTAAGGCTGCTGATAGCTCTTTCTGGGATGACAGATCTATGGCTCAACAAGTTCTCGTGGCCCTGACTGACGTGAAAGATAAAATAAATATGCTTACTGATTTCAGAACTCAGGTACCTATCATGCAGTCTTATATTTAGAGCACTCTGTTCTTTTTAAGAATAAGAAACGCAATTTTTTATTAGAGTAATGAAAAAGATCAATGCTAAAAAATACAAGCGCCAAAACCAAAAGGAGGAGGAAAAAAAAAAGCGAAAAGAAAAACTTCATAGACATAATAAGAACTAAAAATTTCTCGATTCATACAAATATCTGTTTGGCCTCTGGTTAAGAAAGTTTATTCTAGGAGGGGCAAGAAGGGTATTTCACCCAGACAAGTAGTGTATAGCAGTGTAGCAATGTAAGAGCAAGAGAGAATGTCATTATAATGTTTGGAAAGGGTGAGGGTGTCCTTATCTAGGATTTTGTATAAAAAGGACTGTAAGAGTCTTTTGGGAAAGATTAGTTCCTCTGAATTGGCTGGGGATTATCTTTTATTTTTCTTTATCTTTATGTTTGTTCTAGGGAAGAATAGTTTTGTGATCCATTTTGGAACTTGTGATCGTTGTTCGTTATTTTGGAAATATATATCATAGTAAGGAGTATCTTTACAAGTGGTATCATAGCCGTTCAAAAATTTGGGGCGATGGTCAAAGATGACGTAGAAATAGTTTGAAGAATGATTGAATGCTACAAGGATGATCTCGGAGGAATAAAGAAAGAACTTCAAAGACTTCCTGTTATGGAGAAGTCGATTGAGAAGATAAATGATGAGATCCATTCGTTGGACGCAATGATTAAGGAGATGTATGGGGATTGAAAACGTTCGAAAACATCTGAGCTAACGTAAGCGTCAACTGGGAAGAGAAAGGTAAGAAAGATTGATGTGATGAAAACAATCGATGAGGCAGAGGACGGGGAGACCTCAAATCGTCATGAGAATGGGGAAAGACTGAAATGGATTAAGTTAAAAAAATTAGAGATAGGTTTTCAACAGTTAAGACGTGGGCGGGTAGTATTTTAGAGCTGAGCCGAGCATTGTTTTGAACTCCATTTGCTTACAGAGACAGAGAAGTTGAAGAATGCAATAGTGAATTTGGAGGGAAGAGCCTTGAACTGGTTTCGATGGGCGAGAAACCATCAAAAGTTTAAATCGTGGACAAAGTTGAAGAAGCGTATCTAGACTTGATTTCGATCGCATCAACAAGGGACACTGTGCACTCGATTCTTGGCAATCAAATAGGAAGGAACGATGACGGAGTTCTTGCAGTCGTTTGAGAAGTTGTCGGTGTCGTTGCTGAACATGGCAGAGGGTGCTTTAGAAAATACATTCACTAATGGGTTGGATCAGGTTGTTCGAATTGAAGTCTTACTAATGAGGCAATGGACCTGGATGATATGATGGACATGGCCTAGTTGATAGAGGATAAAATGGAAGCTGCTAAGGTAACCGAAGGCCCGAATGGGTGAAAAGAGCCCAAGTTCAATGGAAAACCTGTTAAAAAGTCGATGACAAAAAATTATGAAGGAATGACGACACACTATTACCTTGGCAGAGAAGATACTCATAAATCAAAAGGACTACAACTACAAAAAGTTATCAGACTTGGAGCTCCAAGCTAGATGTGATAAAGGCCTTTGTTACCAGTGTGACGAGAATTATTCAAAGGGTCATCATTATTAAAACAAAGAACTTTGACGGTTGATTTTTGCTCACGGAGTGGAAGATGACGAGATGGACAAAATGGAAATAAATGAACAAGTGCTTCAAGTTAGCCCCATTGTGGAGCTGTCACTCTCGTGGGTTTGATGACATCGAGACTTTCAAGTTAAAGGGAGTGGTCGATGATCAGGTGATGGTCCTTGTGGACTATTGTGCCACACATAACTTCATCGCACAATGAGTTGTTGAGGCAATCGACCTTCCCTTATTAGAGACTACTAGCTATGGGGTAGTAATGGCATGGGAGAAGTAGTCAAGGGCAAGGGAATCTGTAAGGGAGTGATCTTTCATTGATGACTTTCTATCGTTAGAGCTCGGAAATTGTTATGGCTTCTATTATGAAAACTTATGTTAGAAGGAACAAGTGGCCTGTTGATGTTGGGCCTAGTCAGTAATGGGCCTTTATTATCTTTTGTTATGTTTTGGGCTGGTTGCTTGTGTTGTCTGACTTATATATATTTTGTGGTGTTTGGGTTATGGAATATTTTATGTACTAACTGGATAGTGTGAACTTGAGAGAGGTCCGGTGCCCTCGAGTCCGCCGGTTGACTTGTATTATTGTAATTTCAATATCAATATCACGAAGGGGACCTAGTGTCCTTACAAGTGGTATCGAAGCACCTTTAACATCTTGGGAAGGATGAGGAATAGGACACAGAAGCAAATGAAAAGGAGTGGTTGAGTGCAACAGAGGCAGAGATGGGTGGTTTGAGAAAAGAGTTGCAAAGACTACCGGAGTTGGAGAAAGGAGTGGTCATAATAACGACAGAGATGCGGGACATACAAAAGACGTTGAAGGTTTTGGTAGAAGAGTTGCTGGAGGAACCCGATAGGGAAGGAAATGAAATGTCTAGAACTGAAGTTGTGGCCCGCAAGAGAATGACCAGAGAGCGGAATGAGGAAGGGGCAGAGGTTGAGGAAACTCAGAAAGACAGAGAGCTATCAAGGAGAAAGCTTGATGAAGGAGACGGGGAGAGGATCACGTCCAAGAAGGTGGAAATGCATGTTTTTAATGGAGAAGACCTTGACGGATAGTTCTTCCCAGCAGAAAGATATTTTCAACTCCACCAGTTGTCTGAGGTAAAGAAACTCACCGTAGTTGTGGTTAGCTTTGAAAGGTAGGCCTTAAATTGGTACTGTTGGGAGAAAAATCAGAGAAGGTAGCTTAAGGAGACTTGAAGAAACGACTGCCCTTTCGTTTCCGGCCGGTTAGGGATGGAACACTGTGTGCACGTTTTTTGAGGTTAGAAGGCTTGATGGCTGAATATCGCCAGAAATTTGAGGAGTTGTCGACGTCTCTTCCACATCTTTCTGATGAGGTGTTAGAAAGTACATTCTTGAATAGGCTGAAACCGTTGATAAGAGCAGAAATGGCCTGTTTTAGGCATGTTGGGCTGGAAGAGATGATGGCTGTGGCCCAATTAGTAGAGGATAGTTTGGATGAGGACAAGCCTAGGTTAGGTCCATCTGGGGAAATGAAATCTGATAGGAGGGTTGAGCCCAAATTTAATGCGAAATCGGCAGGGAAGGGACAAGAGGGCATGATGACTCGTATGATCACATTGCCTGAGAAAGTGATGTCAAATCAGAAAGAACCGTTGTATCGTTGTTGGACCGATTTGGAAATGCAAGGAGGGAACGATAAAGGGCTTTGTTATCGTTGTGGCGAGAAGTACAACCCTGGGCACTGTTGCAAAAATTGGGAACTTCGACTATTAGTTTTTTCTGACGAGGTGGCTGGAGACATGTTGACAAAAGGCAGGAAGGTTACGAAGGTACCGAGTGAAGTGTTGGAAGTGCCCCTACGCGTCGAGTTATCTTTGAACTCTGTTGTAGGGTTATCGACACCCTGAATCATGAAGTTGAAAGGGTTCATGGGTGAACAAGATGTGGTGATATTGATCGACTGCAGGGCCACGCACAATTTTATACCTCAAAGGCTAGTGGATAACTTGAAGCAGCCATTAACAAAAACCACAAGTTATGGAGTGGTCCTGAGCCTCGATGAGGCAGTCAAGGGAAAAGGAATATGTAAATCCGTGATCGTCTGTCTGCCCAAGATCATGATACAAGAGGATTTTCTTTCGAGTGAACTGGGAAATTTGGACCTTGTGTTGGGAATGCAGTGGCTCCGAAACAGGGGGCTATGATGGTTGATTGGAAGGCTCTTAGCATGTCGTTCACCATGGGTTCTTCTAGAAGAGTGCTGAGCGGAGATCTCACATTGGCTCGCTTGGAGATTTCTTTGAAGATGATATCAAGAATGTGGGATGAGGAGGATCAAAGCTTTCTCATCGAGTTTAAGGAGCTGGAAATCCAGAGTTCCGATTTTATTACAGAAACGGGAAACCCAAAGCTTTATCGGGTCTTGACTGAATACGAAGTTGTCTTTAACATGCCGAAAGGATTACCTTCGAAGTGTGCCGTGGATCATTGGATCTCTATCCAGGGAGGGCATGACCCCATTAACATAAGGCCCTTCAAGTATCTCCATGCCCTTAAAGCGAGATTGAAAATTTAATAGGGAATAATCCGACCAAGCGTCAGCCCATATGCCAGCCTGGTGATCCTTGTAAAAAAGAAAGATGGTAGCTGGCGGTTTTGTGTGGACTACCGCGCCCTAAATAGGGTTACAATTTCGGACAAGTTTCCTATTCTGGTGATTGAAGAGCAACTCGATGAGCTACACGGGGCCAAGGTCTTTTCCAAACTGGATCTGAAATTGGGATACCATCAAATTAGAGTGGTAGAAGAAGACCGCGTCCAGATGGTGTTTCGCACGCATGAAGGCCACTATGAATTCACGGTCATGTTGTTTGGCTTGACAAACGCACCAACGACCTTCCAATCTTTAATGAACTAGGTTTTTTGCCCTCTCATTTGCAAATACGTACTTGTTTTCTTTGACGATATTTTAGTTTACAGCCCGGACATGCATACCCATCTTGCACATCTATCAGTAGTGTTCAGTGTGTTGAAGAAGCATCAACTTTATGCTAATTATGAAAAATGCCAATTCGAGCGAGAGCACATTCAGTATTTAGGCCATTGGGTTTTCGCCAACAGGGTGGAAGCAGAGAGTGAGAAGATTCGGATGATGGTGGAATGGCCTGTACCGACCAATATGAAAGAATTACGTGGGTTTTTAGGCCTCACAGGCTATTATTGGCGTTTCGTTGAAGGGTATAGCCTAATCGCTGCCCTATTGCATGCTTTGATGAAGAAGAGTGCTTTTAAATGGACCAAGGAAGCTACTTTAGCTTTTGACTGGTTGAAGCATGCCATGATGACACTGCCACTGCGATTTTTGGCATTACCTGTCTTCCAGGTCGCCTTTGTCGTTTAGACAGACGCATCCGACTTGAGGGTGGGGGTTTGATGCTATCTTAGTGGTGGTGGACTGCCTTAGTAAGTATGCTCACTTTATCCTTGTCTCTCATCCGTTTTCAATTAAGGCTATTACGACAACTTTCATCAAGGAAGTGGTCTGGCATCACGGGTTTCCTAGTTTGATTGTTTCCGATCGAGACAAGATTTCTATTAGTCATTTATGGACATTGTTTTGGCTGTAGGGTACACAGCTTAGGTGCAAGACGACTTGTTAGCCCAAATCGGATGGTCAAACCGAAATTGTGAATAAATGTCTCAAAACGTATTTACGCTGTTTTAGTGGTGAGAAACCGAAGGCTTGGTCTAACCTTGTGGGCTAAATCATGGTATAATACCAACTTTCATGCTTCAATTCAACCGACGTTGTTTAAGATTGTGTTCGGGCGTGATTTTCCGCCATTATTGGGTTTTGGGAATTATGATATAGTCAATGGGACTCTTGAACAACAATTGATAGAAAGGGACCATGTGCTCACCACTTTGAAAGAACCGCTGGTGGTGGCCCAGGATCGTATGAAAAATTTCACTGATAAAAAACGACGGGAATTAAAATTTGAGGTGGGTGATTATGTGTCACACCCCCTTCCAGATTACTCTCTTAATCTGGAAAGAGATGTGACGGTAGCAGTTACTAGCCCTATTGCCTACACTTACCACCTAAGCTTTCTAACCTAAACACCAATCTGTTAAACATTATTAATGTACGCATACAGCATGCCTCCATAAGGTTCTACATAAGTTTATATAATCACATGCAAACAGTCATGATACAACATCTACAGGTAAAATATTTACAGTTGGACCCAAACATCATTAACAAAGCCCTAGTCCCTCTCAAAACATGTGTACATAGGTAGACCATCAACCTAAGTTCTTCTTGACAAGCCGGCCCTTTCAGTGGCAAGCAGCAGCAGGATCAACATTGAGGAATCTGACCGCTACCTGGAAAAGGAAAACATAGAAAATCTGTGAGCTAGTAGCCCAGTGAGTGACTATAGAATCATATTACACCATGCATTACATTACTATAAACATGTAAATATACCGATGGGCGTCTCAAGCAACTTCCTCTAAACATAAACATTGATAACTACTCTTAAACATCATTAAACATCATTATTCCCTAGTCGAGAACGAGCATATATTGCTCTAGCTCCCAACGTCTGTTACCGGCCAAGAGACCCATACTTTGGCCTCTCTTTGCTGGTATATGGCCTAGGAGACCCATACTTCGGCCTCTCATTCAGAACTACTTACGTGCACGTGGAGTTTTCTAAGTACCGTCAACACCTTAGGTACTATTACCCAGATACCTTCTCCGTGTCCTTCAGTATTGGGTTATTTCCTAGTATCAAATTAAGTTTCATTGCATGCCATTTACACAAAGACTCATTCCATCATAGCCTTCCTACAGAACACATCTTCAACATAGGAACTTAACTTTTATAATGAATTCACAACATACCTTGGCATGCGTTAAAACATATACAAGTTGGAGAAGATACACTATGTTATTCATTAAACATTTGTTGCTTGAGGAAGTATAAATTCATCATCAACATCACTGTAACTTACATGGTCCTTTATGCATAAGTATTGAAAGCATTAAGTTCATTTTAGTCATCCACAGCTTGTCGGGGCTCTGAACGGTTTATATGCCTCTCCTAGCTCTTCTTGGCATGAAATGACATAATTCTCGGTTAGATTCCTTAGAATTCTCAGCAAAATGCCTTAGATAGTTTGTTTACTAATGAAACTTTTATTAACAAAATCAACATTACTAGCGAGATGATCATCATGAGTGAGATCACCTTCATGAGCGAGATTTACCATTCCTAGCGAGATTTGGCACTTTCCAGCGAGATTCAGTGCAAAACCAGCGAGATTTCCGTCCTTAGCGAGATCCACCTCTCGCTCTTTATAGTGAGCTGCTTGCTTAATCTTCCTAAGCAGCTGCTTGTTTGTGCACAAATTTCCTGTTTTAACTTAAAAAATTCATAACTTAAAATCCAAGACTCTTTTTAAGAAACTTTCTTCTACAAACTTGTTTAGAATTGAGTTAACTTTCTTACCTTAAAATATCAGCCGAAAATTTCTTGTAGTTTGGCCTGGAGCTTCCAATCTTCACCCCGGGCCTTGATTAATTCGAGAATCTGCCCCTTCTGCAAATTCCTCACTTTTTGTTCTTCTCCTTTTGAGATCTTTCTCCGGCAAAACAACCTCGAAAACTAGATTCTCCCAGCTTTCAAATGGCATCGATCTCACTTAATTTGCTCATGTCATTTGCCAAAACCGAGCTTTTAAAGTTCCGCTTCCATTTATTCTTCCTGCCGCCTCTCGTGTTCAATGGTCAAGCCGCCACCTCATCCCGCACTTAGTGTTTCCTGCCAATTCCAATTAGTGAGCTCCTTCAATTAATTTGTTTTTCCTTCCCTTCCTTTATAACCCCTGTTAGTAAGCATGGATCTCCACTTATCAAATAATTAATATAACATTCCTTTGGCTAAACATGCTTATATAGAAAACTTAGAGTTCGGGGTTTACAATCACCTCCCCCTTAAAAGAAATCTCATCCTTGAAATTTACCTGATATATCATTCGAAAAATTGAGAATATCTCTCTCATTAGTTCTTCAGGTTCCTAGGTTGCCTCTTCGATTCCATGATTACGCCATAGTACCTTCACCAAAGGAATTGTCTTATTTCTGAGTACCTGGTTTTTTCCTATCTAAAATCTCGATGGCCTCTTCCTCGTAAGATAGATCTCCTTTGAGCTGTATTGGTTGTGCTGCCAATATGTGCATAGGATCAGACACATACTTCCTTAACATTGACACATGAAATACGTCGTGAATACAAGTTAGCTCCATAGGTAACTGCAATCTATATGCTGCTGGACCAACCCGTTCCACAACTTCATATAGTCCAATGTATCGCGGACTTAACTTCCCTTTCCTCCCAAATCGGAGAATTCCTTTCCATGGGAACAATCGAAGAAATACCCGATCTCCGACTTCAAATTCTAGTTCTCTTCTTTGCTTATCAGCATAGCTCTTCTGTCTATCACGAGCCACCTTAAGATTATCTCTGATAAGCTTCACATTCTCTGTTGTTTGTTGAACTAATTTCGGACCCCATAACTGTCTTTCTCCGACTTCGTTTTAGCATACTGGGGTCCTGCAAGGTCGGCCGTACAACACTTCATAGGAAGCCATTCCGATCCTAGAATGGTAGCTATTGTTATATGCAAATTCGATCAACGACAATTGCGTATCCCAACTTCTTTTGAATTGTAATATTCAAGCTCTTAACATATCTTCCAGTATCTGTATAGTTCTTTTCGACTGTCCATCAGTTTGTGGATGAAAAGCCGTACTGAAATGCAGTTTAGTGCCCATAGCCTTCTGTAGACTAGGCCAGAATTTTGAAGTAAACCTCGAGTCTTGGTCTGACACTATCGACACTGGGCTCCATATTGACTGATTATCCTATCTACATAGATCTTAACTAGACAGTCTAGTGTAAAAGTAACTTCTACTGGTATAAACTTGGCCGTCTTGGTTAGTCTATCGACTATTACCCAAATGCCATCGTATCCTGAGGGCGTCCTAGGCAATCCAAACAGAAAGTCCATTGTCACATGCTCCCACTTCCACTCAGGCACTGTGAGTGGGTTCAGTAATCCTGCTAGTCTTTGTCTCTTAGGTTTCCCTGTTGACAGACTAAACATCAATCAACATATTCTGCTATGTCTTTCTTCATCTCAAGCCACCAGTAAGATCTCTTCAAAGTTCTATACATCTTGGTGCTCCCTGGATGCATAGCATAAGCAGAACTATGTGCTTCTTCCAGAATGGCTTGCTTAAGCCGTAGCTTATTAGGCACACACATTCTTCCCTCCTTTTCTAGTACATTATCCGCTCTCACTTGAAAGTCAACTCTGATTCCCTTACTTACATCATTAGCAAACTTCTGAAGATCAGGGTCTTTCAACTGATCCTGCTTAAGGTCTTCTACTAAGGTAGGTCTTACCTGGAATGTAGCTAATCAATCCTCCTGACTGTCCCACTGATAAGGCGGTTCTAGAATTCTTGAATTCCTACAATAACATTCCTCTCATTGAGCCAATAATGGTCCTAGATCCCGAGGATTTCCTACTTCGTGCATCCGCTACAACATTAGCCTTACCAGGGTGGTACTTGATGGAACAGTCATAATCTTTGATTAGCTCAATCCATCTTCTTTGTCTCGGATTCAACTCTTTTTGATCAAAAATATATTTTAAGCTCTTGTGATCTGTGAGTATTCTACAACGCTCTCCAAATAAATAATGTCTCCACAACTTCAGAGCCAAAACAACTGCTGCCAGCTCTAGATCATGTGTAGGATAAATGCTCTCGTGCTTCTTAAGTTGACGAGATGCATATGCAATCACTTTCCCATCCTGCATCAGCAAACATCCCAATCCTTGTCGGGACGCGTCATAATAAATCTCAAATTCCTTACCTGGAACAGGCAAGGTAAGCACTGACGTTGATACTAGCCTCTGTTTCAGCTCCTGAAAAGCTCACACTCTGACGACCACTCAAACCTCACGCCTTTCCTGGTCAGGTTCATCAATGGAAGGGCTATCTTAGAGAAACCATCAACAAACCTCCTGTAATAACCTGCCAATCCTAGGAAACTGCGTATCTCTGAAACAGTCGTGGGTCATTCCCAATTAACTATTGCTTCCGTCTTTTGGGAATCTACACTAATACCATTTGCTGAAACAACATGCCCGAGAAATACAACCCGATCTAACAAAAAATCACATTTGCTGAACTTAGCATACAACTGCCTATCTCGCAGTGTCTGCAATACTATCCTCAGGTGGGTCATATGATCTTCTCTACTGCCAAAATATACCAATATATCATCAATGAATACTATCACGAACTGGTCCAAGTAGGGATGAAATACCATGTTCATAAGTCCATGAATACCGTAGGGGCATTTGTCAGTCCAAGTGACATTACTAGAGATTCATAATGTCCATATCTTGTTCTAAATGCGGTTTTAGGAATGTCAGCTTCCTTCACCTTCAATTGATGATAACTCGATCTCAGGTCTATCTTTGAAAACACCGTGGCTCCTCTTAGCTGATCAAACAAATCATCAATGCATGGTAACGGATATTTATTCTTAATTGTTACCTTATTCAGCTGCCTATAGTCGATACACAATCTAAATGTACCATCTTTCTTCCTTACAAATAACACTGGAGCTCCCCAAGGCGATACACTAGGTTGTATGTATTCCTTGTCAATTAACTCTTGCAGCTGAACCTTTAATTCTTTTAACTCAGTTGGCGCCATTCTGTACGGTGCCTGCGATATGGGAGTTGTTCCTGGAATTAAGTCAATAGTGAACTCCACTTCTCTATCGGGTGGCAATCCCGATAATTCCTCAGGAAATACATCCCGAAACTCATTTACCACGGGGACATCTTCTGTGTTCAGCTCTTTCCTCTGAGGCAATCACTACGTGAGCCAGATAGGCCTTACATCCCTTACTCAACAGCTTTCTAACTTTCACTGCTGATATTAGACTTTCCGTAGTTAATCTTTTGCTTCCTACCAGAACTGCGTCTTGGCCACTTGATTTTTTGAGCTTTACTTCTTTCTTGTAGCAGTCCACTAAAGCACGATATCTACATAGGAAATTCATCCCTAGGATAGCATCAAACTCTAACAAATCCAAGGAAAGTAAATCAACATAAAAGTCCTGACCATTGATCAACATTTCACAATGTTTATAACATTCCTATACTATTATCACATAAACATAAGTAAACTGTCCACATAATATGACATTACCGGTCACAACATCTGGAGACTCCGCTGCCTCCTGGTTTGTCACGGCATACACTCGCCCCTGTTGCTGGGGTTGACCTACGACACCCTTCTGCTTGGTACCATTTGACCCTTCGTCTCGATTTCTAGCGCCCTTTGGTTGGTTAACTGTCTGGGAGGTTGTCTGCTGTGCTGTTGGGGCTTCCCTGTTCACCCGAGGACAGTCTCTCTTGAAATGCCCTGCTTGTCCGCATTGGAAACATACCCCTCTGCCATCATAGCATACTCCAAAATGCCTCTTGCCACAACTAGGGCACATCGGTTTCCTGTCTGTGCTGGCTATCGATTCACCAGCTCGTGGTATCTCTGGTCGGCTGACTGCACTGGTCAAGGGTCTCGATTTCCTCTTCTTGGATCCTTGCCAACTCGTACCCCTGAATTGGCTTCCACTAGTCTGAATTGCAACTGGAGGTCGGGATCCCCTGTCTCTTGGTCCTACTACAGCCTCACTGCCCCTTTGCAGCTGCTCATCATCTGCCAAACTCCGCTCGACTCGTGTCGCCGTTTCTACTAACTGGTTAAAGTCTAGCCAATTAGTCGTAGATGTCACCAAAGTTCTAATCTCTTTCCTCAAACCTTGTTCAAACTTCCTGCATCTATCTCTTTCCTCAGCAATAATCGGTAGAGCATACTGTGATAACTCTATAAATTTCTGCTCATATTCTGCCACTGACATCGTTCCCTGCGTCAATCTGAGGAACTTATCCCTTTTCGCATCTCGGAATGAGCTGGGGTAATACTTGTCTTCAAAGGCCTTCCTGAACTCAGGCCATAACATCGCATCTGTACTAGCTCGTCTGGCGGATATCACCTTCCACCATTTCTCCGCTCCTTTCTGTAGTAGAAAGGTGGCTAATCCTACCTTCCTGTCTTCTGGACAGCTCATAACATTGAAACATTTTTCAACTACATCCAACCATAACTCGGCTTCAGCTGGGTCCACTATACCTTCAAATGTCACAGCCCCTAGGGCTTTAAACCTCTCAATGCCATATTTCTTCTCTGGGTCGGCTCGTACTGAGCCCACACTGGTTGCTAACCTCTGCGCTATCCTGTCAAAAACTATATCTTCTAGCTGGGAATCTACCCTTGTCTGGAGAGTACTAGACTCTTTCTCAGACGTCACTTCCTGGCCCACTGGATTGTTCACCTTCCTCTTTCCACCTGATGGGTCCTAACTAACCTCCGGGCCTCTATTGGTAGGGTCAGTATTCCTGCCTCCTATCTGCCTACTCTGTCTGTCACTTTGCCTCGGCATTCCACCTATTACAATGTACACATGTTAGGGACTCACACTTTATGGACTTAGACTTCTGCATGAACTTTCCCTCTTATTCCCAAAACCTTATGCTCTGATACCAACTTGTCACACTCCTTTCCAGATTACCCTTTTAATCTCGAAAAAGATGTGACGGTAGCAGTTACTAGCCCTACTATCAGCACTTACCACCTAAGCTTTCTAACCTAAACACCAACCTGTTAAACATTATTAATGTACGCATACAACATGCCTCCATAAGGTTCTACATAAGATTATATAATCACATGCAAATAGTCATGACACAACATCTACAGGTAAAATATTTACAGTTGGGCCCAAACATCACTAACAAAGCCCTAGTCCCTCTCAAAACATGTGTACATAGGCAGACCATCAACCTAAGTTCTTCTTGACAAGCCGGGCCTTTCAGTGGCAAGCAACAGCAGGATCAACCTTGAGGAATTTGGCCGCTACCTGGAAAAGGAAAACATAGAAAATCTGTGAGCTAGTAGCCCAGTGAGTGACTATAGAATCATATTAACCATGCATTACATTACTATAAACATGTAAATATACCGATGGGCATCTCAAGCAACTTCCTCTAAACATAAACATTGATAACTACTCTTAAACATCATTATTCCCTAGTCGAGAACGAGCATACATTGCTCTAGGTCCCAACATCTGTTACCGGCCAAGAGACCCATACTTCGGGCTCCCTTTGTTGGTATATGGCCTAGGAGACCCATACTTCGGCCTCTCATTCAAAACTACCTACGTGCACGTGGAGTTTTCTAAGTACCGTCAACACCTTAGGTACTATTACCCAGATACCTTCTCCGTGTCCTTCAGTACTAGGTTATTTCCTAGCATCAAATTAAGTTTCATTGCATGCCATTTACACAAAGACTCATTCCATCATAGCCTTCCTCCAGAACGCATCTTCAACATAGGAACTTAACTTTTGTAATGAATTCACAACATACCTTGGCATGCGTTAAAACATATACAAGCGGGAGAAGATATGCCATGCTATTCATTAAACATTTATTGCTTGAGGAAGTATAAATTCATCATCAACATCACTGTAACTTACATGGTTCTTTATGCATAAGTATTGAAAGCATTAAGTTCATTTTAGTCATTCACAGCTTGTCGGGGCTTTGAACGGTTTATATGCCTCTCCTAGCTCTTCTTGGCCTGAAATGACATAATTATCGGTTAGATTCCTTAGAATTCTCAGCAAAATGCCTTAGATAGTTCGTTTACTAATGAAACTTTTATCAACAAAATCAATATTACTAGCGAGATGATCATCATGAGTGAGATCACCCTCATGAGCGAGATCATCCTCATGAGCGAGATTTACCATTCCCAGTGAGATTTGGCACTTTCCAGCGAGATTCAGTGCAAAACCAGCGAGATTTGGCACTTCCAGCGAGATTCGGTGCAAAACCAGCGAGATTTGGCACTTCCAGCGAGATTCAGTGCAAAACCAGCGAGATTTCCGTCCTTAGCGAGATCCACCTCTCGCTCTCGCTCTCTACAGTGAACTGTCTGCTTAATCTTCCTAAGCAGCTGTGTTTACGCACAAATTTCCTGTTTTAACTTAAAAAATTCATAACTCAAAATTCAGGACTCTTTTTAAGAAACTTCCTTCGACAAACTTGTTTAGAATTGAGTTAACTTTCTTACCTTAAAATATCAGCCGAAAATTCCTTGTAGTTTGACCTGGAGCTTCCAATCTTCACCCCGGGCCCTAATTAATCCGAGAATCTGCCCCTTCTGCAAATTCTTCACCTTTTGTTCTTCTCCTTCTGAGATCTTTCTCCAGCAAAACAACCTCGAAAACTAGATTCCCTCAGCTTTCAAATGGCATTGATTTCACTTAATTTGTTCATGTCATTTGCTAAAACTGAGCTTCTGAAGTTCCGCTTCCATTTATTCTTCCTGCCGTCTCCCGTGTTCAATGGTCAAGCCGCCACCTCATCCCGCACTTAGTGTTTCCGGCCAATTCCAATTAGTGAGCTATTTCAATTAATTTGTTTTTCCTTCCCTTCCTTCATAACCCCTATTAGTAACCATGGATCTCCACTTATCAAATAATTAATATAACATTCCTTTGGCTAAACATGCTTATATAGGAAACTTAGAATTCGGGGTTTACATTATGTTTTCTTGAAACTCCGCCCCTATCACCAATTATCCTTAGCTTGAAAAGATGTGAAAAATTAGCGCCCAAGTTCTTTGGTCCATACAAAATCTTACATCGAGTGGACATCGTGGCGCATCGTTTGGATTTGCCTGTAGACGTAGCCATCCTCTCGGTCTTTCACGTCTTGTAGCTAAAACGTGCTATTGGGGATGATATCATGGTTCAAAGAATCCCTCCCTGGGTGTTCGATGTTTTTGAATGGATAGTGCGACTGGTGGAAGTATTAGCAATGCATTGGAATGAAATTGAACTGGAGTGGGAAGGTCTGATCGCTTGGCAAGGACAACTGGACTGCGAAGCGACCTGGGAGTCTGTTCCCTGTATGCAATGTCAATTTCCCCGAGTTCCACCTTGAGGACAAGGTGGCTTCGAAAGGAAGGGGTATGATATGCACCCACGATGCTGCTTGGATGCAAAGCTAGAGGTCCTTCTAGTATCCTTGTAAACACTCACAAAGAAAGCTAACTTAGATTGAACTTAGAATTTATGATGGTCACTCATAGATCCTAAGACAACTCACTCCAGAACTAGCTTGATCAAGACTAATCCAGTGAATTGATTTAAACATCAAATCTAAAGTAAGATTTGAAAGAAAAAGACAACACCAAAGGATTGAATAAACACAAGTTTTTTTACTATGGATAATCTGAGTTTTGAAGAGCGTTACAAGCCATTTTATAGGCCAAATGGTTGTGGATAGACCAAGAAACTCAAAAGTCATTCAAATACAATTAATTGCACATTGTAGAAAATAACACCTAGAAACATGAAACTTAATTGCGTACTAAATTATAAGTCAAAATGCAAAACTAGAAATGTAGAAAGTCTTCAAATTGCCTTAAATATCTCCTATAGAAGGCGGCAAAGTAGATGTGCATGTTTGACAAGGTTTGACATCACATTTCTCCTCTTTCCTCCTCTTGGATTTGAGATGTTGATACCAATTTCCCGCATGGTTAGTGAATTCGGTAATAACAAGTCTCATTTTCTTATTCTCACTAAATGAGTTGCAATCAAACACATATTCTATCTTCCTTTCCCATTCCAAGTATGGCTCCGCATCCGATGTTCCACAACATGGTGGAATTTTGAGCTTGACTCCGCTATCTCTATCTTCATGGATTCTTTCTCCTCGTCTAGGGTGCATATTATTTCTTCCTCTTCCTCTCACATTTCCTCTTCCTCCAATTTGTCTTTTTTGTTCAACTAAGTCAAATACTCCTTCATCTTCTTGTAAGACGCTTTGTTGTTGTGCCCTCCTTTCTTGTCTATCTTCCCTCATCATTTCCATCATGCCTTGAATAGCTTGAAGAATAGTCATATTAGTATCTTGTACTTGTGGTACTCCTTCACCCTTTGACATTTTAAAGTTAGTAATAAAAGGACCTCACCACACTTCTCACTAATTTCACTCAAGAACACTCGTGTTTATCACTCAAGGGTAGGCTTCTGGTACTAGGTCAAAGATGTAAGGGTTGGCTTATATTTTTTTGTGCAATCTCACTAAAAGTTTGATAAAAACCAATTCAAAATAATCAACTCTCACAAACTAAGACTAGAGTAACTAAGCTTATGCAAAAAAAAAAAAAAAAAAAAAAAATCTGGATTTTTTTTTCTTTTTTTTCAAATGAATGACAAAAAACTTTCATGTGCCTTGGATCTTTGATTTCTTTTCTTCTTTTTTTTTTCTTTCTTTTTTTTGCTGACTTTTTTTTTCTTTATGATCCAAGAGTTGATTCGAAGAAGTTCTCAAGATAAGTTGTAGTATGTCTTGTAGTACAAGAAGTAAGCAATTGCTTTGGAGAAAAAAATTGAAATAAAAATAAATTAAAATAAAGTAAAGATAACACCTCTAAAGTCGGCCAAGAACGATGAACAAATGCTCTGATACCAAATGATAAGCGTCTGTGATGCTTGTTGGATGCAAAGCTATTGGTTCTTCTAGTATCCTTGCAAACACTCACAAAGAAAGCTAACTTAGATTGAACTTAGAATATTGACCTCTTAGATCCTAAGGCAACTCACTCCAGAACTAGCTTGATTCAAAACTAATCCAATGAGAATTGATTTAAACATCAAATATAAAGCAAGATTTGAAAGGAAAAGACAACACCAAAGGTTTGAATAAGCACAAGCTTTTTTACTATGGATAATCTGAGTTTTGAAGAGCATTACAAGTCATTTTATAGGCCAAATGGTCGTGGATAGACCAAGAAACTCAAAAGTCATTCAAATACAATTAATTGCATGGTGTCAATAATAGAACTTCAGTTTGTAATTTTTATTGTTAGTTTTCAGTTGTAAAAACAGAAACTATATTATGTTATTTTTGTAATTCAATTGTAAAAACAGAAGCTATATTCTGTTTTCCCCTCTATAAATAAAGTTTTCCTCTCCTCATTTGAGAGAGGTCACTTTCATTCAAGATCAGACTTTTGGTATTACACCAAATTGGTATTAGAGCTCCAAGAATCCTTAGACTGATGACCGGAAGAAGAGCAGCCCATCCAAATGGAGGAGATGCTCGTACGCAAGATCAAGAGGTGGAAGAAACCCTCACCCTCTCTCCAAGAACTACAACACGACGCTTGCCTTCCATTGAGAACTCTTTGGAGGGAATTCATGGCACTTTAATGAGTCTCCAAGAAAGTATGGACACTTTTACTCGAAGTGTTGAGATGTGGGCCACACCTCAAAATCGGGGGAATGATCAACCATTCATTCAAGAATGGGGAAGAAGAGGTAGACGTGGTGCTGGACAGCCAAGAAATTTCCTGTTTTAGCAAGAAATTCATCAAGAAAGACCTCCAAGAATGCATAGACAACCCCAAGAAAGATACCAAGAAAACCAAGAATGGAACTCATCTAGTGAATATTGATGAGAAACAGAGTAGAGAAAGAAGGAAAGCACATCAAGATTTTACGTGGAAAACCCCAATCAGGGAGAAAAAACTACGGGATAAAAGGATTCTTATTAAAAGACTGATAAAAAGAAATACAACAGACCATCAGCTTAAATAGAAAAAAAGGGAAACCCTAGGGTACAATGAAAAAAACAAAAATGTCCCTAGAGTACAAAACCCTAATTTCAACACTCCCCCTCAAGTTGGGGCGTAGAAGTCAATAAGACCCAACTTGCTCACACATGCGTCAAACAACTATCTAGGCAGTCCCTTTGTTAAGACATTTGCAATCGTTGATTGGAAGGAATATAAGGAACACAAATGTTGCCACTATCAAGTTTTTCCTTGATGAAATGTCGATCAATCTCCACATGCTTTGTTTTGTCATGTTGAACAGGGTTATTTGCTATGCTTATTGCAGCTTTATTATCATAATAGAGTTTCATTGGACCGGTATGCTCTTGATCAAGGTCTTTCAAAACTTTTTCAAGCCAAATCTCTTCACAGATTCCTAAACTCATTGCTTTGTATTCTGCCTTGGCACTATTTCTGGCAACAACACCTTACTTTTTGTTTCTCCATGTAATAAGGTTGCCCTACACAAAGGTATAATACCCTGATGTTGATTTTCTGTCTATTACAGATCCTGCCCAATCAGCATCGGTGTAAGCTTCGATTCATCGCCTTTCAGTTTTCCTGAACACCAAGCCTTTCCTTGGAGAGGTTTTCAGATATCTCAAAATGGGCTCCATTGCCCTCATGTGTTCTTCGTATGGAGACTGCATGAACTGATTTACCATACTTACTGCATAAGAGATGTCGGGTCTAGTATGAGAGAGATATATTAATTTCCCAACAAGCCACTGATATCTTTCTTTGCTAGCTGGAACACCTTTACTCATATAACTTTGCATTTGCTTCTATAGGAGTATCAACTGGTTTGCAACCTGTCATACCTGTTTCCTTAAGCAAGTCTAGAGTATACTTCCGTTGGGAGACTGAAATTCCTTCTTTCGACCGAGCTATTTCCATTCCAAGGAAGTATCTTAGTTTTCCAAGGTCCTTGATTTCGAATTCCTCAGCCATCTTTGCTTTCAATCGGTCAATCTCTGAGGTATCATTGCCTGAAATAACAATGTCATCAACATAAACAATCAAAACTACAATTTTCCCGGATACTGACCTTTTAGTTTTTTTTTGAACAAGAAACAACCCACTTCATTAAGATAATGAAAGATGTTACAAGTGTATGAAAGGAAACAAACCATAAAGAGCAAAATTAATCAAAACTAAACAAAAAAAAGGATCAGTAAATGTACCAGGACATCTCAATTAGGTTGACACCTCCATAGCATTCTCATCATCTCTTAGAAAGAAGAACCGAAATTCAATTGCTTAGTACAATACTGAGAAGACCTTGCCTATTTCAAGGCATACAACAGAAAGATAATCTGAAAATTAAAAAAACCACAACTAGGCTGTTACAAGATCAAGAAAGCGAGAAGATGAATGCGTTCCAATTGAGACTGATGTCTTGAATGGAGAAGTCTTTAAAAGCTTTGAATAGAGAGCACCAAGAGAAGGCATTGATAAGAGCGATATCGAATTTAAAGAAGCTAATAGATGCTTTGTCTTGAAACACTCTTTGATTCCTTTCGAACCATAGTTCTGATAACAAAGCTTTAACTGCATTGACCCAAAGTAATCTTGGCTTCTTCTTCAAATTTGGACCGATCAAGAGTTGAAGCACATTTGCCTTAAAATCATTGTCAAGAACCCAGCTAACATTGAAGCACTTAAATAAACGTATCCAATAATTTTCTGCAAAAATGCACTGGAAGAACAAGTGTAAGAGAGATTCTGTGTTTAACCAACAAAGAGAGCAAACCTGTGGAGAAATATAATGAGTTAGGCAACTTCCTTGGGAGGATATCTGCACTGTTAAGCAAGCCATTCAGCATGATCCATATCAGTATATTCACCCTTCTAGGACTCTTGGACTTCCATAAAGTTGATTCTAGTAGTGGACTAATTGGGGAGTAGGATAGGTGCTTTACAAGAGACTTGATTGAAAAAATCCCACTTGGTTCTAAAGACCACCTTCTTTTATCGGGAAGCGAATTAAGTTTATAGTGGGGGAGTTTTCCAGTCAGAAGCTGAAAGTTTTCTCCCTCTTCATCCTTTAATAGTCTTCTAAAATGGAAAGACCAAGAAGTTGAAGTCTCATCCCAGTAGTCTTGTAATGAGCCTTCGGGCTTGGTGGAGATGGAGAAAAGACTAGGGAATGAGACTTTTAAAAGAACAATTTCCAACCAAGGGTCACACCGAAAACCTACCCTTTCACCATTACCAACTTTGAAGGCTGCCAAGGAGTCCACTTTTAGCCAAGATCTTGAGATATTAATCCAGGGGCTTCTAAGGCTGCTGAAAGTTTTACCATTGGTGTGCCAACCAAACTTATTTCTTCCATGGATGCTTATAATTACTTTCCTCCAAAGTGAATTTTCCTCAATGATGAACCTCCACCTCCATTTTGCTAGAAGGCTTTGGTTTCTGAGTTTCAAGCTACTAATACCAAGACCACCATCTTCTTGAGAACGGGAAACTAGGCCCCATTTTACTAAATGATTTATTTTGCTTCCGGAATGCCCTTCCCAAAAAAAATTTCTCGAAAGTCTTTCTAGAATTCGAACCACCTTTTCTGGCATCAGGAAAAGTGACATAGTAAGTTGGGATATGAGAAAGAACCGACTTACAAAGGGTGGAGCGACCTCCTCTTGAAAGGTTGTATCTCTTCCATTTGTCCAATTTACTTTGAATTTTATCGATCACTGATTGCCAAAAAGCCAATTGTTTAGGGTAGCCCCCTAATGGAAGACCAAGGTACATGAATGGGAGAGAGACAGCCTTGCAATTCAGAATGGCAGCTTCTGATTGTAGCTTAAAATGGTCAATATTGATGCCACTTATAGCAGATTTTTCCCAATTAATCTTCAACCCAGAACACCACTCAAAGAGTTCAAGTATTTTCTTTAGGTTTCTAAGCGTTTCCTTGTCATCTTGGCAGAAAATTAGAGTATCATCCGCAAATTGCAAAAGAGGAACATGAATTCTATCTTTGCCAACTATAAAGCCTTCAAACTTGCCTTTCTCATGAAGCTGGGACAGTAGTGCATTTAGGACTTCACTGACTAGTAGAAAAAGGAAAGGAGAAAGAGGGTCACCTTGCCTTATTCCTCATGAAGCTTGAATTCTACCGCGAGGTCTTCCATTTATGAAAATTGAGAATTTTGTGTTAGAAATACAACCCATCATCCACATTATCCATCTTGAATCGAAATTATTTTCAACAAGAATTTTTTCAAGAAACTCCCAATCAACACAACCAAAGGCTTTTTCTAGATCAAGTTTTAAAATCCACCCTTTTTTCCCCTTGGATCGATAATCTTCAACCACTTCATTTGCTATGAGGATTAGGTCTAATATTTTCCTTCCTTCAATAAAAGCACTTTGTGAAGCCTCTATTATAGGTATTACCTTTTTCAGCCTCTCCGCTAGTACTTTAGCTACTAATTTGTAAGTCAAAGTAGTTAGACTTATTGGTCTGAAGTCACATACCCGAACAGCATCCTTTTTCTTTTGAATGAGGCTGATGAAGTTTTCCTTTATACATGAATTCAACTTTCCATTGTTGTGAAAGTCTTCGAAGAGTTCTAGGAATTTATCCTTGAAAAAATCCCAGAATTTGAGGAGGAATTCAGCTGTAAAATCATCCGGTCTAGGGGCCTTATTTTTGCCCAACAAGTTTAAGGCAGATTTGATTTCAACTAAAGAAAACCTTGCTGTCAGCTTTGCATTTTCGGCAGTAGAGACTTTGGACCATTTCAGATTGAGAGGAACTGTTCTTTGGCCTGGAAACTTGGTGTACAGCTTGGAGTGGAAGTCTAAAATTAGGTCTTCAATCTCCTTGAAAGAATTGGTTGCTACTTCTTGATCATTTATGAGCTCGGAGATAAGATTCCTTCTTTTTTTGCATCCAGAAATTTGTGGAAAAATTTTGTATTTTCATCCCCTAAACTTAGCTTTAGCTTTCTTTTTTGTCTTAGATTTCTTTCCTCAATTCTATAGAGGGAAAATAGTTCAGCTATCAAAGAATTTCTCATACTTCTTTCTGATTCTGTTAACCCATGAGCTTCTACTTGTTGATCAGTCTCCTCTAATTTTCTTAATAACACTTCCTCTCTTGATTTTCTTGCTGTCTCAAAATTTGAATGCCAAGCTTTAAGAGTTGTTTTGACTTTTCTTAGCTTAATAGAGATGACAAAGCCGGCCCAACCTTGCTGAACACCTCATTGATAAAGTGTCTTTGATAATTTTACAGCTTTCAACTATGGATAACCAACTGTTACAAAATCTGAAATGAGATGGCCCCCATTCGAACAATCCGACGTCAAGAAGAATTGGAAAATGATCTGAACATAACCGTGCCAATTTTACTACTCTAGTATTTGCAAAGGTATCATCCCAAATATTCGAAACCAAAAATCTGTAGAGAAGTGAAGAAGAGGCTGAAGGACCTTCTCTTGACCAAGTAAATTGGCCATTACCAAGGGAATTTCCATTAATTTTGCTGAATCAATGAATTTGTTAAACTTCTTCATCCCTTTTGTTAATCTCCCTGTTGGAATCCTCTCTTGAATCCTTCTTGTGATGTTGAAATCTCCTCCAATACCCCAAGACTCGCAACCATATCCTGAAAGTGAATATAATTCCGGCCAAATATGATTTCTTTCTTTGTAGTCCGTGGGACCGTATACATTTATGACCCAACTTGTTTTCTTGAATAATGTAATGCACTTAACTGATAATGAATGACCTCCCTTAAGAACTTCTATCACTGAGATTTTGTTTTCATCCCACATGGTTAATAAGCCCCCTGATCTGCCTTGCGCTTCCACAAACTCCCATTGTATGTCTTTGGAACTCCAAAGTTCTTTTATAATTCTGGTATCAAAAGAATTTTTCTTGGTTTCTTGGATCATGACCAAATCCGGGTTGACTTTTCTGATACATCTTCTTACTGCTAGTCTTTTGGAAACATCACCCATGCCTCTTGTATTCCATGAAATGATTTTCATGATGTGTTCTTGTAATTATCCCAAGATCAATCCACAGTCTTCTACCAACGAGATCAAATTCCTGGGAATATCTTCTTTGTCAATAGGCTTAATGGAAGATCTGATGATACTAATTGTTTTAAGTTTTTCTTCAGGTTGAAACAAGCAGTGCAAATCTTGATGTTGCTCATAATCAAGGTAATCCTCTTCTTGGAGGAAATCAGGGACTATACTGCCATCCTTATATAGCTAATGCTGAATAGGGAGTCTTCATCAGAGTCATAGGCTTTACTATCTACTGGTGGAGGGTTAAATATGTCTCGCATAAAAGCTACATGTGAGTCTCGGACTTTGAAGTCTTGAAATGAGAAGGAGCAGGGATGAGAGGGAGAAGGGACTGACCTGAAAATAGGGCCGGAGGGTAATTGCTTCTCAAATATGTTTGCATTCAACAAGGAAGTCCAACCATTTTGGAAGGAGGTTTTCTTTCTTATAAAGTGCTTTCGAAAAGGTTTTAAAATGGAGGCCTTGCTTGTATTTGTTGGAATAATACCGAGTAAAGAAGAGGGTGAAAATTTGTCACTTAACGAGCCTTCTGGAAGTAATAATTCGAGGGGGGGGGGGGGGGGGGGGGGGGGTGCTGAAGGTGACACTCAGACTTTAGGGGCCAAAAAATCAACACACAAATGGGCTGCTGCAGTCGGATGGACTTCCTGACTGTCCATTATTAATAAATCTCCACTATTGAATGTTTTGGACTGTTGGGCTTCCTCGGAATAAAAAGATTCTTTGGGTTGTAGGGGATTCTCTAAGTAATTGAAGATAGTTGGGATTTCAAAAGAGGAAATTAAAGGTGCGGTTGGTGGGATAAACGAGTGCGAAACCGTTGGACTTCCTTTGGGGTGAGTTGGATTTTCTAAAGGTTCTCTCCTCATTAAAGGAACCTCCTTCTTTCTTCTTAATGACATCTCTACTTTCTCTTTTTTTTTGTTCACACCAAACCGGTTAGGGGATTGGACAGTTTCTGATTGATCTTCACAAGACTCAACTTCCGACGGGCTGACTCCTATTCCATCCATCTGAAAAACCACCGGAGCCGTCTCTTTTGAAGGAGAAGTCCCCTGAATCTCCATTTCCGGTTGACTGGTAGTTTTATCCGCCGTTTGGGACAAAGAAACCCTTGAAAACAGAGGATTTCTAGAGAAATTCAACTGATTAACTGTTGACTTGAAAGGACCATTCTTCAAACTCATTTGAATTTATTAATCCTTCATCTATCAAAACTTGATTAAATCTAGCCTTGTCTACCGGATTTGAGAGGTTCTTTTCATTAAAAAAATTCTTGGCCTTCTTTAGAGGGTCTAGGAACTCAATATCACCAAAATGTAGAAAAATCCTTCCCCTGTTTTCATCTGAAACTTCTAAAGTTGTTGGTAAAAACCCACATAAATTCTTCTTGACTTGAATTCTAGCTTCTGTCACATTTAGGAGGTTTAAAGTTTCTATAGCAATGGCTTCTAATCCTCCAAAATATGAACCTATTGCTTCGAAAATTTGCTTGCACCAAAACTCTAGTGGCAGGTTTTTAATTGAAATCCAGCCTCCATAACCTTTAATTAACCTTGGGCGGCTGTGTAAGGTGGTGTTCCACCTTTCAAATTTTAGATGAAGCTGTCCAATCTTTTGCCACACTCCAGGATGTTCAATCAAATCTTCCAATTCCCCCTTTTGCAACTTTATTAAGGTTGATTCCGCTGAAAGAGGATTGATGATAGTTTTAGAATTTGACCAAAGTTTCACTTCCTTTGAGACTTCTGACCATTCATTGAATTCACAAAACCGACTGACTACCCACAAATGGCTGAAATCTTCCTTGAGGACATCTTGGTTTTTTTTAACCCAAAAATCAGTTTTGCTCTGTTTTTTAGTGATCTGAGGGGGCAGGGGAGTCTGTTTGTCTGAAAAGGCTGACTTATCCAAGGATTTTCTACCCCTTGCTATGTCTGCATAGGAGTTCGGGATGAGGGGGATTTTTGTCTCCCGACCAGCTTCAAATAAAGACAATGCATCACTTAACATGTTAAAGAAGGAATGCCAACCTAAATTAAGGGTTCCTGATGGAACATGGATGAAGAAACATCCTCCAACTGCAGGCCACACGACACATCTTAAAAACCATTTTGAGTAGACTCTGATCTTTGATATCTTGGTTACCCCGAATGCACCTTGACCGCTTTTGACAAAGAAGCTGGAGGTTGGAAGCTTCGAAAGGGCTGAAATGTTTTCCGCAAACCAAAGTAGCTGCGATTTTGCCAAGGAGATTTGCTTCTTGGCTTTCATGTCTTCTATGATAACAGAACCAGCTTGGAGGAGGGCACAGAAATGGCTGTCATTAATCCTACAACTTATAACTTCGACGGCTGAATTAGACTTGGAAGGGAGGGCCGATGGGAGGGCCATGAGGGACGGATATGAGAAGAGTCAAGGGGGGAGGTAAAGGACGGTGGTGAGTTTAAACATAGCTTGATCGGAGAGAGGGAGAGAGCATAGTGTTAGGTCGGAATGGGAAGCCGGAGAGAGGAAAGGGGAGAGAGGAGAGAGGAGAGAGGAGATAGGAGAGAGCATTTTTTTGTAATTTTTAGTTTTAAGTTTAGGAGATTAAAAATGATATCGATATTGACCTTTTAGTAAAAAGAGTGATCAGAATGACCCTATTTATATCCTTGCGACTTTACAAACATAGTAAACCTGCCAAACCAAGCCCTTGATGACTGTTTTAACCCATATAAGGACTTTCTTAATCTGCAAACTCGGTGATTAAACTGTTTCTTGTATCTTGAGGGAGGACTCCTATAGACTTCTTCCTCCAACTCTCCGTTAAGAAAGGCATTCTTCACATCAAGCTGGTGAAGGGGCCAATCCTAAACTGCAACAGAAAGGAGGACCCAAACTGTATTTAGCTTTGCAACCGGCGAAAAAGTCTCGAAATAATCAACCCCGAAAGTCTGAGTAAATCCCCTGACAACTAATTTGGCTTTGTATCTGTCAACTGTTCCATTGGGCCTATACTTTATTGTGAACACCCATTTACATCCGACTGCTTTATGACCACTTGGAAGATTGACTTGATCCCACGTATGATTTTTCTCGAGAGCTCTCATTTCTTCCATAACTGTGGCTTTCCATTCAGGACTTTCCAAAGCTGTGTGTATACTGTTTGGTATCACCACTGTGTCTAGATTTGTAGTGAGGGTCTTGAACTCAGGAGATAGATTACTATAGGACAAGTAACTCTACAATGGATATTTTGTACATGATCTAGTACCTTTCCTTAGGGCAATTGGAAGATCAAGGGATTCATCTCTGTCTTTACTTTCTTCTAACATACTGCATTCACCCTTCGGTTCTGTTATTTTCCCACTTTCAACGGTTTTTTCAGCGGGAGTAAGAGACGCTTCTTTTCCAGGTTCTACCATGTTCTCAAGAGTCACACAATCATCTATCTCTGCACCATCATCGACCTCGATTACATCTTTGCTGTCATTGTCTTCCCTGCTTTTGCTCTTAACGTTTTCAACACAAGCATCGGTTTTATCATATTTATTATCATGATTAGGGATAAGACTATTAGTACCTGGAACTGATTTCTGTTCAGACTCATGGACTGGAGTCGGAGAGACAACAGGCGGCGCTATTTCCTTCCTAAGATTCTTCCTATAATATGTGATCCAAGGGACTTGTTTGGTCAGGAGGATAGGTGCATTGGTATTGATACTGACATCAAGGATGGGTTCAGGTTCAGGTAAGACAGAAAGACTGGGACCCCAATTGGTTTCTTCACTAGTATGCTCCCCCTGAAGAGAACCATTGGGAAAGAATGGATGATCTTCAAAGAATGTCACATCCATAGAGACAAAGTATTTTCTGGAAGAGGGATGATAACACTTGACCCACGCTTATGTAGAGGATACCCCACAAAGACACATTTTTGTGCCCGAGGGGTAAACTTGGTACGGTTAGGGCCATGTGTATGGACGAACACCACACAGCCAAAGACACAAAGGGGTACATTAGAAAGAAGTCTGGTATTTAGGTAAGACTCTTTGAAGAAATCTAAGGGGATTGATAATACTATGCTATTTCCGATGTTTGTGTTATCCCTATTTACTTTGTTTGTTGGAGTCATAGGAATTCCGTTCACTCAATTCAATCAAGAAGCAATGGATTTGAATATATTAGACAAATGGTTAACGCCGTCTATAAACTGGAATTTTAGGACCCGGGATGGCACGTGATTTATTAGATGGGCTGCTGTCAAGATAGCATCACCCCATAAATAAGAAGGAAGGGAAGTTGATAACATAAGAGATCGGGCTACTTCAACTAGGTGACGGTTTTTCCGTTCAGCCACTCCATTTTGTTGAGGGGTGTACGCACAGGAACTCTGATGGACAACTCCTTTTGAGACTAGGAATTCTCGTAAGGCGTTATTAAGGTACTCTTGACCATTATCACTCTGGAGAATAGCGATTTTGGCATTGATCTGGGTTTCTATAGAATTGTAAAATTGTTGGAAAACTGAAGTAACTTTTGATTTGTCTGTCAGAAGGAAGACCCAGGTTAGTCTAGTATGATCGTCAATAAAGGTTACAAACCAACGCTTCCCAGTTATGATAGTAACAGGTGATGGACCCCAAACATCGCTATGGAACAGGGTGAATGGTTTAGAGGGCTTATAAGGCTGAGAAGAGAAAGAAACACGAGGTTGTTTGGCTTGGACACACACATCGCATTTCAACTTAGAAATATTAATATTTTGAAAAAGATGAGGAAACAAATAATTCATATACTGGAAATTAGGATGGCCTAGGCGATAATGCCATAACATATAATCAGTTTTAGAAACAGAAAAATGGGAAGAAAACAAACTAAGTCTTATCACATATCCTAAAGGAGGCTTCTTCAGTAAGGAAATAGAGTCCCTTATCATGTCGGGCAGTGCCAATTGTCATCCCTGAGTTCAGATCCTGAAAAACAACATCAGGTGAGAAGATAACACGACACTTCAAATCCCTTGTAATTTTACTAATAGATAACAGATTGTAAGAAACTTTTGGCACATACACATCTTGGAGGATTAAACCTACAAAGGGCGACACCTATCCTTTTCCAGCGACGGGGGCAAAGGACCCATCTGCAATTTTGATCCTTTCATTTCCAGCACCAAGTTGATAAGACAAAAATTGATCAGAGGAACCAGTTAAGTGGTCTATGGCTCCTGAATCTAATATCCATGGTTTATTACCAGTTATACTCACAAGTCCAAAGGAGTGAAAAGTACTTGATTGAGCGATGACACTTACTCCAACTATAGTAGTAATGCTCTGAGTGGTTTCCTGATTGTGAGGCTGAGTATCTCTAGTAACAGATTCACCAACAAGAGCCTGACTTGGCTATCGTTTCTTACCATTTGGCAGTCGGTTGTGAAGCTTCCAACATTGATCTTTCGTGTGCCAGGGTTTCTTGCAATGTTCACACACTGGGGGCGGCTTACGGTTCTGTTTATCTTGGATAGGGCCAGATGTTTTGAAAGCAGCGGAATCGGTTGGTGTTACACTGTTCATGGCCCTCGACCTATCTTCCTCCAGGCAAACTTCAGAACAGACTTCCATTAGGGATGGTATAGGTCTGGTCCCCAATATACGACTTCGCACTGTATCAAATTTAGAGTTGAGTTCGGCAAGAAAGTCATACACGCGATCCGTTTCCTCAGACTGATAATGTAACACTCCTCGACAAGGATAGTTCCAAATCATTTCACGGCACAAATCCATCTCTTGCCACAAGAGAGACAGCTTGTTAAAGTAAGCAGTAACGTCCATTGTTCCCTGTTTACATTCATGGACCTTCTCATGTAGGGTATATAAACGAGAGGCATTCTGTCTCCTAGAGTAGAGTTTTTGGGCTGCCTCCCAAATATCACGGGCTGTGGCTGCATACATTAAAGGTTTTCCAACTTGAGGTTCCATACTTCCAATCAAAATCGATCTCAACAAAGAATCCTCTCCTTTCCAAATTCGCTCTTGGGGATCACTGATCCTTGGTTTTGGTATTTCACCTATCAGGTATCCAAATTTATGACGGCCCTCAAGGGTCATTTTAATCGATTGGGACCAAGAAAAGTAATTATCATCCTTCAACTTTTCTCCAATAATAAATTTAGAAGAATTGCCTATAGCTCCAGAACATAAATTTGAGGGGTAAGTAGGGAACGAAGTTACCGAGTTTTCAGGATATGGGTAAATCTGGTTGGATTTTGGATGTCGATCCCAGGGCTTCCCCAATAGCAGCTATTTGCTGCTGGAACATCTCGTTCTGTCGTTTAATTTGCAATTGCAACTTGGTAACTTGATCTTGGATTATACTCTCTTGGTCCTGGTGGTATGATGAAGAATCTCCCCTCCAAACTCGCCCATGATCGGCGAAAACTGCCCTATTCGATTGCTCATATTCGGCTGAGAGACATCTACACATCTTCCATCGGTCTTTTGGTGCGGAGTGGCTGAGGGGGGAAGACCGGCTGCGATGGCAACAGATGGGAAGCGCTGGGCGACGCCAATCTTGACTGGGCGGCGTCGATCTCGCATGGAGAAGCACTGGGCATCGCCGATCTCAACTGGGCGGCGTTGTTCGGCTCTGTCTGATAGCGACCGGACCTGGTCGCGGCTAGGCAGCTTCGTTCGTCTCCGTCTGAACGCGATAGAACCGGGTCGCGATTGGTCGCCGATCTCTGCTGGGTTTGGTGGTTGGTCGTTCCTTCTTCGAAAGAATCGGTCGGCAAGTGGTAGGGCGGCGGCGGCTGGTCTGCTGGCTGGTCGGTCCGGATCTGGTCGGAATGGGTTGGGTGATCGTTATGGAAGTGGGGATGAAGAAAATATCTGTCAATGGCTTTTTGGATAATACTGGTTATATCTGGGTTATTGGTTTGAGATTCTCCTATTGGATTTTCCTCAATGGTGGCCAGGGTTTCGTCTCCATGCTCTGATACCATGATGAAAAACATAGTAGAGAAAGAAGAAAAACACACCAAGATTTTACGTGGAAAAACCTAATCAGGGAGAAAAAACCAGGGGATAAAAGGATTCTTATCAGAAGACTGATACAAAGAAATATAACAGACCACCAGCTTAAATAGAAAAAAAAGGGAAACCCTAGGGTACAATGAAAAACACAAAAATGCCCCTAGAGTACAAAACCCTAATTTCAACAAATATGATCAAGAAGAGTTTTTTGTGCCTAGAAGAGAAAGAGGTGAGAGATTTGAAATGAGAAGTAACACGAATGACTACAAAATGAAGATAGACTTGCCAATATACAATGGGAAACGCGACATTGAGGTATTTCTTGATTGGATAAAAAATACGGAAAGCTTCTTCACCTACATGAACTCTCCCGAGCACAAAAAAGTGCATCTAGTTGCTTAAAGTTGAAAGTCGGTGCATCGGTTTGGTGGGACCAACTAGAAGTCAACCGGAGGAGAAATGGTAAACAACCAATTCATTCATGGAAAAAGATGAAAAGATTGTTGAAAGAACGGTTCCTCCCTCCCAACTATGAGCAAACATTGTACAACCAATACCAAAATTGTAGGCAAGGAGCATGGTCGGTGGCTGCTTATATTGAAGAATTCCACCGGTTGGGAGCAAGAACGAACTTGATGGAGAACGAACAACATTTGGTTGCAAGATTTGTTGTAGGCCTACGCATGGACATCAAAGAAAAGGTAAAACTACAACATTTTTACTTATTATTTGAGGCAATTTCCTTCGCTGAATCAGTTGAACAAGTGAATGAAATTTTCTCCAAGAATTCATCAAGAAGAACCGCATGGGAAGCCTTCGCAAGTAGGAAGGCGAATGCTGCAAATAAAACATCCGACCTACCAAATCCTCCACCTTTGACCAAAGGAAACGAGAAAGAATATCAAAAAGGGGTCGAGGAGAAGAAGACACATGCAGTTCTCAAGAAAAAAACTCAAAATCCTTACCATAAGCCCTCTTTGGGCAAGTGTTTTCGATGTGGCCAAGCTGGTCATCTATCCAATGCGTGCCCTCAGCGAAAAACAGTAACTTACATGGGAGGAAGAAGAAGAAGAAATGTTGATTGAAAACAGTGAAGAAAATGAAGAGAAGGCTGAATTTATTGAACCAGATGATGGAGATAGACTGTCTTGTGTTCTTCAATGGATGATAGTTGCTCCTAAAGAAGACTCTAAGCCCCAAAGGCATTGTCTCTTCAAAACAAGATATACAATCAACAATAAAGTGTGCAATGTCATTATAGGCAGTGGAAGTAGTGAGAATTTTGTCTCCAAAAAGCTAGTGGTAGCCTTAAATCTTAAGGTGGAAGCTCATCCAAACCCTTACCAGATAGGTTGGGTGAAAAAAGGCGGCGAAGTACAAGTGAAATTTGACCATCCCTAATCAGTAGTAGCTATAAAGACCAAATAGCGATGTGTTAGACATGGATGTCTGTCATATTCCTTTAGGAAGACCTTGGCAATTTGACACTCGAACCTTGAATAAGGGGAAAGAAAATACTTATGAATTTTAGTGGATGGGTAAGAAAGTGGTACTACTTCCACTAAAAAAGAAGACAACAGCCACTTGTTTATTACAATCAGTGGCAAAACATTGATGAAAGAAAGGGAGGCTGACATCCTTGGACTTGTTGTCGAAAAGCCCGAGGAAACACAAAAAGATGGAGTCCCACCGGAAGTACAAAAGTTGTTCGATGAATTTCCTCCCAAGAGAGGAACCTGAAGGGTTGCCCCCCTTGTGAAATATACAACACCACATTGATCTAGTTCCGGGAGCTACTTTACCGAATTTACCTCACTACAGGATGTGTCCAAAGGAGTACGGAATTCTCCACTAACATATCGAAGAATTGCTGTAAAAAAGACACATTAAACCAAGTTTAGGTCTGTGTGAAGTACCAGCTCTACTCACGCCCGAGAAAGATGCAAGGAGAATGTGCATGGATAGTGGAGCCATCAATTGAATCACGATGAAGTATTGTTTTCCAATTTCTTGAATAAGTGATTTGGTCAATCAACTTGGAGGAGCCTTAATCTTTTCAAAGGTGGATTTGAAGAGTGGATACCACCAAATATGAATTAGGCCGGGAGATGAGTGGAAAACGACCTTTAAGACTAACGAAGGCTGGATTGAGTGGCTTGTCATCAAATGCTCAGAGCATTTTCATGAGACTTATGAATCAAGTACTTCATCCTTTCCTTAACAAATTTATCGTTGTATATTTTGACAATATTTTGGTTTATTGGGAACCTTGAAGAACATTTACGACATCTTCGTAGCTTATTTCAAGCTTTGACATCTGACACAGTTGTAATCACAAAAAATGCCACATTCTTATGAAGGAGATTGCTTTCATTGACTTCCTAATTGGCCAAAATCAAATCAAAGTTGATCCAAAGAAGATTGAAGCAATCACTTGATAGGCCTCCAATTATACTGCAATATCAAAGAAGAAAGAATAGAGGAAATCAGCGGTTGAGTCGGTTAAGGAGGTTGGGGACCACAGCTAAACTACTTTCAATTCTGTTGGGAGAAGTTGGGGTTTAAAAGAAGAAAGAAACCGAAAGAGAAGGCATTGAAGATTGAATATCTTAAGTAAGGGAAGTGAGTTCTCGAGGGTGGGAGTTCGGGAAAGTCTATCATGTAGAATCAGTCGCGGAGTGCCGCTCATCGCCTACTTCATCTACTAGGCGATCGTGTAGTGTTGATGAGCGATCGCGTAGTGTCTATAAGTGATTGTATAGCGTTAGTAAGCGATCGTGTAGTGTTGGTGAGCGATCGTGTAGTTTATAAGCGATTGTGTAGTGAATGTAAACGATCGTTTAGTGTTTGTAAGCGATCACGTAGTAATAGTAAGCGATCGTATAGTTGTTGATTGACACTCATCGTTTAATAAAGAAAGTTCATCGTTTAGTTGTTATGTTGTGTGATTGTGTCAACTCACTTAATCAATAAATACCTTTTAAAAGATCAATTTCCTATCTAATTGGTATCAGAGCAACCACTTGGGCAGGCATGGCTCAGAAACGCTTTGAGGAAAAGCTGGAGTTTTTAAACCAGGAGATTTTTGGACTCAGAGTCGAAATGCAGAAATTGCCAACCATATAGGAGAATTTGGCGTCATTAGCGAAGAGCATTGAGCGATTGGGATTGCAAGCAGAGAAACATCAACAGATGCTCATTTCCTATGTTACGGAAATGACGAAGGGAAAGGCGAAAGTGACAGAGGAGGCAAAAGGATCGAATGTCAATAATGTGTGTGGAACGAATAGTTCAGTGAAAGCAGCCGATGAAGAAGTGACTCGCGATCGAAGTAAATTCAAGAAAGTGGAGATGCCGGTGTTTAGTGGAAGTGATCCAGATGTGTGGTTATTCAGAGCAGATCGCTATTTTCAGATTCATAAACTGACTAAATCTGAGAAGATGACGGTGGCGGTTGTGAGTTTCACGGTGTCGCGTTAGACTGGTACCGGTCGAAGGAAGGTAGAAAGCCATTCAAAGATTGGGAAGATTTGAAGAAAAGGATGTTAGTGCGATTTCGATCTTTAAGAGAGGGATCGATTTGTGGAAGGTTCTTGAGGCTATTAAACAGGAAACTACTGTAGAAGCATATCGAAATCTATTTGATAAATTGGTAGCGCCATTGCCACATCTACCGAATGAAATATTAGAGGAGACATTCATGAACGGATTAGTGCCGTGGATAAAAGTTAAGGTCGAATGTTGGATCCGTCCGAGTTAGCACAAATGATGTCGTTAGTGCAGCGTGTTGAAGATAGAGAAAATGCACGGGTCGGGCGCGAATGTACGGAGGTAAGATCCTAAACGAACTCTTCGAAATTTAATATAGAAAGTACAAGTAAAACGGGAGGTGGTAGTGAACTGAAAGAGGGAGGGAAGTCGGGAGAGTCATTTTCGATGAGGACAATCATGTTACGAGGAGTGTCGAATAACGATAATCGGAGAGAAATTCCGGCAAGAAGGTTAGCAAATGTTGAATTCCAGTCGAAGAGAGAGAAAGGACTTTGTTTCCGGTGCGATGAAAAGTATACTGTTGGGCATCGGTGCAAAGGGCGCGAATTGAGAGAACTGAGATTACTTGTTGTGCATACGTCCGGTGAAGAATTGGAGTTGCACGAAGAAGATGAAATAAGAGAAGAGACGCTGGAATTGAATTTGTTGACGTTGAATGAAAAATATCGCCGATAGCCAAACTTTCTGTGAATTCGATTGTGGGATTGACGAACCCTCGAACAATGAAGATTAAAGGGGAGATCAAAGGAGAACCGGTGATGATACTGGTTGACTGTGGAGCTATCTTTATTTCATATCAGAAGGATTGGCGAATCGTTTGCAGTTGGAAATCACGAAAACGACAAATTATGGAGTAGTTTTGGGATCGGGAACTGCAGTGCGAGGTAAGGGGGTATGCAAGAATGTGGAAATGAGGTTGGGAGATTAGAGGGTGAACGATAACTTCCTGCCGTTAGAACTAGGAAGTGTTGACGTGATTTTGGGGATGCAGTGGTTACATTCTTTGGGAAAAACCTGTCGATTGGTGGAATCTCACTATGGCATTTGCTCATAAGGGTCGAAAGATTACTTTGCAGGGGATCCAAGTCTGACGAAAGCAAGAATCAGTCTGAAATGTATGTTGAAAACCTAGGAGGCTGAAGATCAGGGATTCTTGGTTGAATGTAGAATGATAAGTAGAGGTGAGTTTGTGGTAGAGTAAGGGGGAAGCGAGGAAGCCGACCCAATACCAGAATCTCTATCGATCCTGCTAAACAAGTTTCAGAACATATTTGAATGGTCGGAGGAATTGTCCCCCGTCGGAGTATAGAGCATCACATCCACTTGAATGAAGGAACTAGTCTAATAAATGTTCGTCCATACAAATATGCGTATCATCAGAAGGCTGAGATGGAGAAATTGGTCGAAGAAATGTTGGATTCGGGCATCATTAGACCAAGCACCAGTCCCTACTCCAGTCCCATTCTACTGGTTAGAAAGAAGGACGGAGTGTGGATATTTTGTGTGGATTACCGTGCTCTTAACACTGCCACCATTCCGACAAATTTCCAATTCCTGTGGTGGAAGAACTTTTCGACGAATTAAATAGAGTTGCTCTCACTAAAGGATTTGAAGTTAGGCTATCATCAAATAAGGATGAATCCGTGGGATGTTAAGAAGACTACCTTCTGGACACATGAAGGGCATTATGAATTTCTAGTAATGCCTTTCGGTTTAACTAATGCACCTTTCACATTTCAGACACGGATGAATAATATATTCAGGCCTTACTTACGCCATTTTGTGTTAGTATTCTTTGATGATATACTTGTGTATAGTGGAAATCTAAAAGAGCATTTGCAGCATCTAGAAGTGATATTATCAGTATTAAGGGAACATGAACTTTATGCTAATAAGAAGTGTCAGTTTGCAAGAGACAGAGTGGAATATTTGGGGCATATCATTTCAAAGCAAAGGGTGGAGGTCGATCCAGAGAAGGTGCAGGCAGTGTTGGATTGGCCGGTGCCTAAGACAATGAAGGAGGTGCGGGGGTTCTTGGGATTGTCTGGCTGTTACCGGAGGTTCGTACAAAACTATGGCAGTATAGCGGCTGCTTTGACACAGATTTTGAAAGGAGGGACTTTTCAGTAGACAGAGGATGCTCAGTATGCTTTTGAGAAGCTCAAAACTGCTATGATGACACTACTCATGTTGGCGTTACCAGATTTCAGCATACCCTTGCATAGGCGCGGTGCTAGTGCAGTAGAGACAGCCGATAGCTTTTTACAGCCATACTCTATCATTGAGAGACCGTGCGAAGCCGGTATGTGAGAGGGAGTTGTTAGACGGTCATGGCCGTGCAGAGATGGCGACTTTATTTGTTAGGAAGACGATTTGTCATCAAAACGGATCAGAAGGCATTGAAGTTTTTACTTGAACAGAGGATGATACAACCGCAACATTAGAAATGGGTAGCTAAATTGCTTGGTTATGATTTTGAAGTAGTCTATCATCCAGGATTGGTGAATGGGGCCGTGAATGCATCATCCAGAGTGGATATGGAGACTTATTTGGCCCAGTTATCGGCCCTTACTTTGATTGATATGGCTGTAATTCAGAAGGAAGTAGAGCAAGATGATCGGTTACAATGAATTAAAGGCCGAGTACTGAGGAAGGAGGATAGAGTACAAGGTTTTTCTCTCCATCAAGGCGTGCTGAAGTAGAAAGGGAGGTTAGTACTTTCCACTACCTCGTCTTTGATGCCTACAATCTTGCATACATATCATGACTCTGTGCTTGGTGGCCACTCGTGATTCCTGAGGACATACAAGAGAATATCTGGGGAGTTGTATTGGTAAGGAATGAAGAGAGCTGTTAAGAAGTATGTGGAAGAGTGTGTGGTTTGCCAGAAGAATAAATTGATAGTCTTGTCCCCAGCAGGGTTATTAATGCCGCTCCCTATTCTTGATGTTGTATGGGCTGACATATCGATGGATTTCATTGAAGGATTACCTAAGGCCAAGGGGTATGATGTGATTTTAGTGGTAGTCGATAGATTGAGCAAGTATGCTCATTTTCTTGCCTTTAAAACATCCTCTGAATGTTGATGTGGTAGCAATTGTATTCTGTAGAGAAATAGTAAAGTTGCACGGGGTGCTGAAGTCAATTGTCTCGGACCGAGACAAGGTGTTTGTGAGTCACTTCTGGCAGGAGTTGTTCTGGCTGTCGAGTACTTGCTCCATCGCAGGACAACATATCATCCTCAGTCGGATGGTTAGACAGAAGTGGTAAACCGCAGCGTGGAAATGTACTTGAGGTGCTTCTGTGGGGAGCATCCTAAAGAATGGATTAACTGGTTGCATTGGACGGAATACTGGTATAATACTACGTATAATGCCTCCACTGGCTTTTCCCCTTTTCAGATTGTATATGGATGTCAACCTCTAGTGTTGATTTACTGTGGAGATGATTTCACTGGGAATGCGACTTTGGACCAACAAATGCAGGATAGGGATGCTGCACTGCGAGTACTTAAGGAGCATTTGAGGGTGGCTCAAGAGAAAATGAAGAAGTTTGTGGATAGGAAACGACGGGATATAGAATTTCAAGTTGGGGATTGGGTATGGCTGAAGTTGCGTCCCTATCACCAAATTTCAGTTCGGAAAAAACGGTGTGTGAAATTATCTCCCAAGTATTATGGGCCATATCAGGTGATTGACAGGGTGGGATTAGTAGCTTACAAGTTGGAGCTTCCATCAACAATGTCGATCCATCGAGTTTTTCATGTGTCACAACTAAAAAAGGTGGTTGGACAGCTAGAAGGAAAGTCATCTGTAGATCCTTTAGCCAATGAAAATCATACTTGGCTACCTGAACCAGAGGCTGTATTGAGCTCTTGACCTGGGTTGTCACATCGGGGACGTGAAGTTTTGGTGAAATGGAAAGGACTGCCAGAGCATGAGGCGACTTGGGAGGTATTGGATGATTTCCAGACTCAATTTCTGGAATTTTACCTTGAGGACAAGGTAAAGGTGGAGGGGGAGGTAATGATAGGCCTCCAATTATCCTGCAATATCAAAGAAGAAGAATAGAGGAAATAAGGGAAAATCGGTGGTTGAGTCAGTTAAGGAGGTTGGGGACCACATCTAAACTACTTTCAATTCTGTTAGGAGAAGTTGGGGTTTAAAAGAAAAAAGAAACCGAAAGAGAAGGCATTGAAGGTTGAATAGAGTAAGGGAAGTGAGCTCTCGAGGGTGGGAGTTCGGGAAAGTTTATCGTGTAGAATCAGTCACAGAGTGTCACTCATTGCCTACTTCATCTACTAGGCGATCGTGTAGAAGAGCTTCAGCAATCATGTAGTGTTGGTGAGCGATCGCGTAGTGTCTGTAAGCAATCGTATAGCGTTAGTAAGCAATTGTGTAGTGTTGGTGAGCGATCGTGTAGAGTTTGTAAGCGATTGTGTTGTGAATGTAAACGATCATTTAGTGTTTGTAAGCGATCGTTTAGTTGTTGATTGACACTCATCGTTTAATAAAGAGCAAGTTCATCGTTTAGTTGTTATGTTGTGCGAAAGTCAACTCACTTAATCAATAAATACTTTTTAAAAGATCAGTTTCCTATCATTACTCAATGGACAACTCCATCAACAATAAAAGATATCCAAGCCTTCCTTGGCTTAGCATCATTTTACAGGAAGTTTATTAAAAACTTCAGCTCCATTGCAGCATCGATTACTAATTGTTTGAAGAAAGGCAGCTTCATATGGGGTAAAAAAACAACAGTCCAGCTTTGATTGTATTAAGAAGAAGTTAAGCACAAGCCCTGTTTTGAAATTACCAGATTTTTCAGCCCCATTTGAAGTAGCAATGGATGCTTGTGTAGGAATTGGTGGTGTTTTGTCTCAACAAGGACACCCAATTGAATACTTCAGCGAAAAGCTTAGAAACTCAAGAAAAACTTGGACTACCTATGAGCAGGAGTTGTATGCTCTTGTTAGAGCCCTTAGATAGTGGGAACATTATCTACTTTCCAAGGAGTTTGTATTAATAGATTATTTCTCATTAAAATACTTACAATCTCAGAAGAACATAAGCCGTTTGCATGCAAGGTGGAATTCTTTCATACAAAGGTTTGACTTAGTCATTAAACACCAATTGGGCAAAGAAAATAAAGTGGCTGATGCCCTAAGTCGAAAAGGCCTAATTCTTACTACTTTAGCCATGGAAGTAACGACTTTCTCCCACCTTCCCGAACTATTCAAGGATGACAATGATTTTGCAGACATTTGGTACAAATGTGCTCACTATTTGAATGTTGAAGACTTCCATATTATGAATGGCTTCCTATTCAAAGGAGAACGACTATGTATCCCTTCACACTTCTCTTCGAGAAGCCCTCCTAAAAGAAGCTCACTCTGGAGGTTTAGTAGGGCACTTTGGCTAAGACAAAACATTTGAATTAGTATCCAAACGATTCTATTCGCCACAACTTCGAAAGGATGTTAATAATTTTGTCAAAAGATATGCTATTTGTCAAAAAGCCAAAGGAAATTCTACAAATGCCAGATTATATACTCCATTACCAATCCCCACAACCATTTGGGAAGACCTATATGTTGACTTTATTCTTGGTCTACCCAAAACACAAAGAGGATATGATGTAGTCATGGTGGTTGTGGATCGTTTCAGCAAAATGACCCATTTTCTAGTATGCAAAAAAACGAGTGATGCAATCTATATTGCTAACTTATTCTTCAGATAGGTAGTTCAACTTCATGGAATACCAAAATCAATCGTTTCAGATAGAGACGTGAAATTCTTAAGTCATTTGTGGCGTACTTTATGGAAGAAGTTTGACAATGGTTTGAAATTCAGCACCACTTGACATCCACAAACTGATGGCCAGACTGAAGTAACCAATAGAACTTTGGGAAATCTCATACAATGTTTAAGTGGTTCACGACCAAAGCAATGGGATTTGTCCCTTGCTCAAGTGGAGTTTGTTTTCAATAACATGAAGAATAGATCAATGGGAAGATGCCCATTCGAAGTAGTATATACTCAACCTCTTAGACTCACATTTGATCTTGCCCATTTACCTTCTTTTGTGGATATTAGTTTGAAGCTGAAAGTATGATTGAAAGAATAGAAGAATTGCACCGAGAAGTTCATGACCATTTAAAGAAGACCACACAGTCTTACAAAGAAACTAAAGACAAGTCACGAAGAGAAGTCAATTTTAAAGGAGACCTTGTAATGATCCACCTACGTAAGACAAGGTTCCCAGCTGGAACTTACAACAAGCTGAAAGATAGACAAATGGGCATTTTAAAGTCCTATAAAGATATGGTTCGAATGCTTATCACATTGAGCTACCGATTGACCTTCACATCAATCCAGTTTTCAATGTAGCAGATTTGAAACCCTACTTTGCTCCTGATGATTTCTTGTTAGCTTCTTGATAAACCTCGAGGACGAGTCTGAATTTTAAGGGGATGGAATATGGTGTAAATAACAGAACTTCAGTTTGTAAGTTTTTATTGTTAGTTTTCAGTTGTAAAAATAGAAACTATATTATGTTATTATAATTCAGTTGTAAAAACAAAAGCTGTATTCTGTTTTCCCCTCTATAAATAAAGCTTTCCTCTCCTCATTTGAGAGAGATCACTTTTATTTAAAATCAGACTTTTGGTATTACACTATTGCACATTGTAGAAAATAACACCTAGAAACTTGAAACTTAATTGCATACTAAATTATAAGTCAAAATGCAGAACTAGAAATGTAGAAAGTATTCAAATTGCCTTAAATCTCTCCTCTAGAAAGCAGAAAAGTAGATGTGCACGTTTGACAAGGTTTGACATCACATTTCCCCATGTAGTGCACACGCATTTTCTTCACAAAATTTGCAAACTTTTTTTTACCACCGTGTCATCTTCATATCATTCTCTTCTTGATTCATTGAACTAACATTATATAAAACTTTGGTCTCAAAATTATTTGTCGGTTCTTGTGAATTTGCTAGTATTTGAAGATGTAATGTAAATGCCTCTTGAATCTTCTTGTAATTGATCCTTCTACATGCAATGGTTCAAGGTTGAATTCGCACCAGGGTATTGTTAGGCCTCCTATCATGAAAACTTGTGTTAGAAGGAACAAGCAGCCTGTTGATGTTGGGCCTAGTCAGTAATGGGCATTTATTATCTTTTGTTATGTTTTGGGCTAGTTGCTTGTGTTGTCTAACATATATTTTGTGTTTTGTGTGGTGTTTGAGTTATGGAATATTTTATTGTACTAACTGGATAGAGTGAACTTGGGAGAGGTTCGACACTCTCGAATCGGCCGGTTGGCTTGTATTATCGTAATTTCAATATCAATATCACAAAGGTGGACCTAGTGTCCTTGCAGAAATTTAGACCATTTTGGGCATGCAATGGCTCCGGAAGCCTAACAATGAGTATTAATTGGAAGAATCTATGCATGATGTATATGATGGTGACGCGAAGTTAATCTTGAAGGGTGATCCGACATTGGCACAAATGGAAGTCTTGTTAAAAATGTTGACAAAAACTTGGCAACCCGAAGATCAAGGATTCCTTGTTGACTTTTGGGCATTGGGCATTCCGAAAGAAGACAGGCAAGTAATGCTTCAAAAAGGACATCGGAGGAGCATCGGCCAATAGTAGAGAAATTGATTGAAGAACATGAGGATGTGTTTAACATGCCTGAAGGCCCTCGCAGTCAGATGTCACCAAATCCAGTTGAAAGAGGGGAGTGATCCTACCAAGGTTCACCCATATTGGTATATGTTGAAAAAAAGGAAGAAAGGAACCCAAGATTTACGTGGAAAACCCTAGATCAGGGAGAAAAAACCACGATAGAGACTGATTTTTATTATTAATTCTGATACACAAAGTACATGAGAATAGGCCAAATAAATAGACTAGTGGGAAGCCCTAGGGTACATACAATTACTAAAATACACCGAAATCAAAGCTTTGTCTCAGTAACCCTTTTGTGAGCACATCTGCAATTTGCTGATTTGAGGGAACATAAGAAATGCATATACTTCCGTTGTCAAGTCTTTCCTTGATGAAGTGCCAGTCGATCTCAACGTGTTTTGTTCTGTCATGCTGAACAGGATTCTTAGCAATACTTATTGTTGCCTTATTGTCACAAAGCAGTTTCATTGGGAGCTCATTGTCTTGATGAAGATTTGACAACACTTTTATCAACCAAATTTCTTCACATATCCCTAAACTCATGGGATATTCAGCTTTCGCACTACTTCTGGTCACAACTCCCTGTTTCTTGCTCCTCCAGGTCACTAGATTACCCCAAACAAATGTGCAATATCCAAATGTTGATTTTCTATCAATAACAAACCCTGCCCAATCAGAATCAGTGTAGGCTTCAATGCAACGTTTATCAGACTTCTTGAACATTAACCCCTTACCTGGTGTACCTTTCAGATATCGTAGGATGTGTTCAACTGTTGTCATGTGTTCCTCACAAAGAGCCTGCATAAACTGACTGACAACACTCACTACATATGAAATATCGGGTCTCGTATGAGATAAGTATATCAATTTCTCAACTAACTGCTGATACATTTCTTTATTGACTGGGACACTGTTGCTGGTATTGCTGAGCTTTGAATTATATTCAACTGGGGTGTCAGTAGGTTTGCACCCAGTCATTCTTGTTTCCGTTAGAAGATCAATCATGTATTTCCGTTGGGACACTGAGATTTTGTCCCTTGACCAGGCTACTTCCATTTCGAGAAAGTATTTTAACTTCCTGGTCTTTAATTTCAAATACTTTGGCCATCTTTGCTTTGAGTTTCACAATTTCATCATCATCATCACCGGAGAGCACAATATCGTCAACATACATGATGAGAACAACCTTTCCTGAAGTTGACTTCTTTGTAAATAGTGTGTGATCTGAGTGCCCTTGGGTATACCCTTGTCCTTTGACAGGAGACTGTTTCAACCCATATAGCGACTTCCTCAGTCGGTAGAGTCACTGTTTGAACTGATCTTCAAATTCGGGGGAGGATTCATGTAAACTTCCTCCTCAAGTTCTCCATTGAGAAAGACATTCTTTACATCTAGTTGATGCAGAGGCCAATCTCTATTAACTGCAACTGATAGTAATACTCGGATAGTATTGAGTTTAGCCATGGGAGAGAATGTCTCCGAATAATCTACCCCAAAGGTTTGAGTAAACCCTTTTGCAACTAACCTGACCTTGTACCGATCAACAGTCCCGTTTGAAACTTTATAGTGAAAACTCATTTGCATCCAACTGTCTTGTGCCCTTTGGGTAGGATCACCTAGTCTCATGTTCCATTTTTCTCAAGAACCCTCATCTCCTCCATAACAGCGGCTTTCCAAACGTCAGTTCCCATTGCTTCCTGTATGTTACTCAGTATCACTCCTGTATTTAAACTGGTGGTAAAAGCCCAAAATTCAGATGACAGGTTATTGTAAGTCATGTAACTATGCATAGGGTACCTTGTACATGATCGAATACCTTTTTTCAAGGCTATTGGAAAATCAAGAGAAGCATCATGCTCCTTCAGTCTGTCAGAATTTCTACTGTGATCGCTAGTCTCTTCTGCCTGGGTTTCATCTTCAGAAATCACCTTTTCACCATTATTTCTAGTATCACTCACATTTTCAAGAGTTGTGTCCGAATCATTATTTATCGTCGTCTTCCCATCTGCTATAGTGGTGCTGTCAGCACCTTTTCCTCCTTTTTCCTCTCTGCATTCGTTAGCCTCAATACAAGTATCAATCTCATTGATTTCAGGAATACACATATCTAATGTCGGGTTTGACTCATGGATCGGAACCGGAGGTGCAACAGGTGACACTGCTTCCTTCCTGAGATCCTTCCTATAGTATGTTATCCATGGGACTTAATTGGTAGGGAGGATAGGACCGACATGTTCGGGAATGGGAGATGACTCCAAGGGAATGTATAAGTGGACCAGTTAGTCTCTTCACTAGATGTCTCCCCCTGAAGATGGCTTACAGGGAAGAAGGGTTGATCCTCAAGGAAGGTGATATCCATGGAAACAAAATATTTGCGAGTGGATGGGTGGTAACATTTATACCCACACTGATGAAGTGGATACCCAACAAAGACGCATTTTTTAGCACGAGGGGTAAATTTCGTGCTGTTTGGACCATGGGAGTGAACAAAAGCAACACAGCTAAAAACTCGAAGTGGTACATTGGAGACTAAACGAGTAGTGGGGACTCTTTCAAACAGTCTAATGGGTTTTGAAAGTTGAGGACCCGGGAAGGCATTTGGTTGATTAAGTGAGCAGCAGTAAGGATGACATCATCCGATAGGTAAGACGGGAGTGATGTGGATAGCATCAAGGACCTGGCCACTTCCACCAAATGATGATTTTTCCTTTCGACTATCCCGTTTTGTTGGGGAGTGTAGACACACGAACTCTGGTGGACAATCCGTTTGGATGCAAGGAACTCCTAGAAGGAAGTGTTAAAGAATTCCCGCCCATTATCACTTCTCAAAATACCAATCCTGGCACTAAACTGGGTTTCAACAGTGGCATAGAGTTGCTGGAATACAGATAACACTTCAAACAGTCTAATGGGTTTTGAAAGTTGAGGACCCGGGAAGGCATTTGGTTGATTAAGTGAGCAGCAGTAAGGATGGCAACACCCGATAGGTAAGACGAGAGTGATGTGGATAGCATCAAGGACCTGGCCACTTCCACCAAATGACGATTTTTCCTTTCGACTATCCCGTTTTGTTGGGGAGTGTAGGCACACGAACTCTGGTGGACAATCCGTTTGGATGCAAGGAACTCCTGGAAGGAAGTGTTAAAGAATTCCCGCCCATTATCACTTCTCAAAATACCAATCCTGGCACTAAACTGGGTTTCAACAGTGGCATAGAGTTGCTGAAATACAGATAACACTTCAGACTTATAAGTGAGAAGAAATACCCAAGTAAGCCGAGTGTGGTCATCCATAAACGTGACAAACCAGTGTTTCTCTATGGAGGTTGTGATTGGTGAGGGACCCCAAACATCACTGGACTAAGGTGAAGGGTTTGGATGGTTTATAGGGCTGGGAATGAAAGGAGACACGACTCTGTTTGGCACGAATACACACATCAAAATTTAAAGAAGATATATTAATATTGCGAAATAAATGCGGAAATAAGAATTTCATGTATTGAAAGTTTGGATGGGTAATGCCATAACAGAAAATCATTCTCATAAATAGAAAAATTTAAAGAGACAAGGCTAGTCCTATAATCATTCCTAGAGGAAGCATCATTAGTCAGGAAGTAGAGTCCCCTATCGTGTCGGGCAGTGCCAATCATCGTCCCCGAGCTCAGATCCTAAAATAAAACAGAGTCGGGTGAAAATACTGCCTGACAATTCAGATCTCTTGTAATCTTATTGATGGATAACAAATTATATGAAATTTTAGGAACATGCAAAATATCCTGCAAAACCAAACCCTCAAACGGAGATAAATGCCCTTTCCCTGCAACAAGTGCGAACGACCCATCTGCAATCCTAATTCGTTCGTTATTGACACTTGGACAATATGAGAGCAACTGATCAGAGGTACCAGTAAGATGATCTGTCGCCCCCTGAGTCAACAATCCAAGGTTTTTTTCCGTTAATATTAATAAGACTAAAAGACTGGATATTACCTGACTGGGCGATGGCACTGACTCCAACCGTACTTAGGCTGGTCGTACTATCTGCTGAGGGTTGTTGCTGAGGATTCTCATTTACCGAGTCACTCACAAAGGCACGTCCAGAGGTTGATTTGTCATGTGACTGGCGATGTTTACTATTTGGGGGCCGCCCATGTAGCTTCCAACACTGGTTCTTTGTATGCCACGACTTTTTACAATGCTCACAGACAGGAGTGGGCCTTTTATCACTGTTAGTACTGGAGGACTTAGTGACAAAAGTCGTAGCATTAGTAGAGGTAATGACTGGGTTATTCATTGCAGTTGATCTATCTTCCTCCAGGCATATTTCTGAACAAACTTTCATGAGAGAGGGAGTAGGGCGTTGCCCCAGAATCCAACTCCAAACGGCATCAAACTTCAAATTTAATCCGGCCAGGAAGTCATAGACATAATCTGCTTCTTCAATAGAGTCATGAGTACATTTCCAGATTGTCTCCTTACAAAGATCCATCTCCTGCCACAATAGAGTCATTTTATTAAAATAGGACGTTACGTCCATAGTGCCTTGCTTACATTCATGTGTCTGTTTCCGTAACGTATAGAGTCAGGATGCATTCTGCCTCTTTGAATAAAGTTGTTGAATAGCATCCCAAATATCTTTGGCAGTTGTAGCATAGAGTAACGGTCTGCCAATCTGGGGTTCCATATTGTTAATCAAAACAAATCTCAACAGTAAGTCTTCTCCATTCTAGATTCGCTCCTGAGGGTCTCCTGGAACGGGCTTAGGTACTCCAGTCAAGTATCCAAACTTATGACGTCCTTCCAAGGCCATTCTGATGGATTGAGACCAGGAAAAGTAGTTCTGGCCATTCAATTTCTCTCCAGTAATAAACCCTACAGAATTTCCCATGGATCTAGACAGGATATTTGTAGTGGGTAAAATAGGGAAATAATTTACTGGGTTTTCAGAGTATACTAGTATGTTGGTCGAGAAATCTGGTTGAGAGTGTCCCAAGAACCTCCAAAATTTGCAAACTGCTGCTGTAGATGGGCAAAACGCCGTAGGAGATCACCTGTAGACCTCCGACAAAGCTGATGTGCAGATCCGACCGTCAGCGCCATCGGAGCAGACTGCTGATGAGAAGTCGCACCGGCTGTTGGTTCTGCTCGACCACAACAGCTGTTTGGAAGCAGATGGGAAGTCGCGACCGGTTGGGTCGACCGATGAAGAGGTGTAGTTGGGGTCGTGCGGTTGGAAACGTGGCAGTTGGGAGTGGTCGAGCGGCTGGAACATCCGCGGCGCTTGGGAGTGGTTGAGTGGCTGGAAATCGTCGGGGTCGCGTGGCTGGGCGATTTTCGGTTCGGCTGTGATTGGGATCTGGTCGGCTGGGGATGGACGACTGGAACTGGGCTGATTAGGGTTAGGGTCTGAAACGGATTGGATGATTTTCGGCAGCGCGGCTTGGAGGTATTGTTCCATGGCTTCCCGAATGGCTTTGGTGATATCGGCTTCTCGACTAGTTCCAATGGAGGTTGCTGATGAGAATCTAGTCTATTTTCATCAATGATGGCTAGGGTTTCGTCGCCATACTCTGACACCATGTTGAAAAAAGAGGAAGAAAGGAACACAAGATTTACGTGGAAAACCTAGATCAGGGAGAAAAAACCACGATAGAGACTGATTTTATTATTAATTCTGATATACAAAGTCACGAGAATAGGCCAAATAAAGAGACTAGTGGGAAGCCTTAGGGTACATACAATTACTAAAATACCCCTAGGGTTACAAGCTGTTTTTCGATAGTATCCACATGCGCAAAAGAACGAGATCGAACGGTTAATCAATGACAATCAGCTGGAATCATTCGTCCTAGCATTAGCCTGTTTTCTTGTTCGGTTATACTTGTGAAGAAGAAAGATGGTAGCTGGAGATTTTGTGTGGATTATCATTCAGTTGATTGTGCAATGGTAGTAGATAAGTTTTCGGTTCCTATGATAGACGAATTGTTGGATGAGTTGAACGGTGCGAAGGTCTTTTCGAAGATCAATCTGTGGTCCAGGTGCCAATAAGGTTAAAAAATGAAGATATTGAGAAAACAACATTTTTGACACGAGGGACCTTAAGAATTCCTGGGCATGCCGTTTGACCTCACGAATGCACTGACAACATTTCAGGCCCTCATGAACGAAGTTTTTCGACCTTATTTACGTTGCTTCATTTTCGTCTTTTTTGATGAGAAGTTTTGATGAATTTAATTCCAAGCTTGGGCATTCTGTATACAACCCCACTTGAGAAGTGTAGATTTGTGCATAGTCATTTATATCTTTTGATGATAGTCTGATATATAGCCCCGACATGGATTCTCATATCCTACACTTGTACTTATGTTAAGTTTGTTAAGAGAGCATTGCTTGTGTGCCAATAAGAAAAAGTGCCAGTTTGTCAAGAATTGTACAGAGTATCTAGGTCATTGGGTTTCAAGTCAGGGTGTGGAGGTGGATGGTGAGAACATCCCAGCCATGATCCAATGACTGCGACCCAAGAACGTGAAAGAGTTGCATGGGTTTCTGGGTTTGATAGCTGGTTAAAAGATATAAATGAATATGCAGAACACAGTTTACACAAGTTTATCATGGCAAGGACTCTGTATATTAGTTGAAATTGCAATATTTGGTTTCAAACCGCTAACATTCTTTCTATTACTATGTGCAGATTGTTTTTTCTCTTTTTATTTTTTGCGATCCAATGAAAAGATGGACCCTTACTTTGAAAAGTACTCTTTATTTAGAGTGCTGATAAAATCACTTGGAAATAATTCATTTTAAGAAAATTAGACTAAAACTTCCTTTGACTGCAACCAAACTAAGCCTTAACATTTGAGGCAATAGCCTAACCAAGCTTTTGAAAAGTGAATGAAATCATCTCCTCATGTGGGTTGTGTAAAATGATGATTCAGGTTGAAGAAGCAGAAACAATCGTTAAACTGACTGAAGAGATGGACTCTGTAGATGCTGGGCTTCTTGAAGAGGCTACTAGTATCATTAAAGACCTAAACAAGGCATTGGATCAATTTGAATTATCTCAACTTCTTTCTGGTCCGTATGACAAAGAAGGTGCTGTCATCTCTATCTCGGCTGGAGCTGGGGGTACTGATGCGCAGGTAAATAGTTGAGGGCTTATCTTGGAAACTGTTTTCAAAGTATTTTTTTGGTTTTGTTTTCTAAACTGCTTGTAGGAATTATGGTCAACTGTGGAATTTTGAGCTCCAACTTCACGAAATTTATTGCTTCTCCCATATTAAATTTTTACAATATCCAGTGCAGGATTGGGCTGACATGCTCCTGAGGATGTATGTGAGATGGGGAGAGAAACAAAGATATAAAACAAGAGTAGTTGAAAAATCTGCTGGAGAGGAAGCTGGAATAAAATCAGCTACAATTGAAATTGAAGGCCGTTACGCTTATGGATATATATCTGGGGAGAAAGGAACGCACAGGATAGTACGTCAGTCTCCTTTTAACTCTAAAGGACTTCGACAGGTAATTTTAACCCTAACTGACATTGCCAGTGCTTGGAGATTAAAGAAAAGGTAGACAAGTAAAGTTACGTAATGACAAAGTTTTAAAATTTTCTTGAACTGAAAATTACAATCCAGAATGATTTATTGACTTGTAATGAATGATGTGAAACTAAGTCCACTTGCTCATGTTTCCTCAAGATAGATTGTTTGAAGATTGAGCCTACATGTTTTAATATAAGCTCTATGCAGACAAGCTTTTCTGGTGTAGAAGTCATGCCTCTCCTCCCCGATGAGTCCATGGATGTTGAACTGCCAGAAGAGGACCTGGAAATAAGCTTTTCAAGGGCCGGGGGAAAAGGAGGTCAAAATGTTAACAAGGTCGAAACGGCTGTACGCATCACTCATATCCCTACAGGCGTCACAGTTCGCTGCACAGGTTTCATATTCTAATTTAGAAGTACTTGTAACCACCATAAGCTTGATGTCTGTTCTGTCAGTAAGAGTTAATAATAGAACAGCGTCCCTAACTTTTATCTAAATTGTTCAAAGTGATCCTCACTTAAAGCAGAATCATTTCACTTTTATGATCAAATCAATTGATTGACATGTAATGTTATCATATTAAGGATGTGTTTGGAATATATTTTCAAGTGTTTAATTTAAAAAGTAAATCATTTTGGAAGAAATTGGAATGTTTGACAATCATTCAAAATAGTTTTTCAAGTGTATTTTAATCCATTTTTATCAAAAGTGTTTAAATAAAAATGAATTTTTTGAAAAACACTTTTCTCACAAGTCAATCCAAACATCGCTTTTCTTCGAGAAAAAATTTAAGCCAAATAGTTTCTGGAAATGTTTGGCATAGTGTTGTCCTTTAAACCTCCATGTTTGAAGTCTTCTGCTTAGGATTGATGTAGTCAACCTGAAACCATTCATACCAAGTGAACCAAATATGTTTTCATTTGACAGCAAACCTTTCAGACTTTCCATGTTCCATGATTTTAGTAATTCAACCTGGCTTGGTGACAAGTTTTGATAGAATCGAATAATATTTCTTTACAGCAAGTTATGAATAATCTCTGAATTAATGTCATTTCTTCTTCTTCTCAACTATAATGCAGAGGAGAGATCACAGCTGGCGAACAAGATCAAGGCATTAAGCCGGTTGAAAGCCAAGCTGTTAGTCATAGCCGAGGAGCAACGTGCATCCGAAATCAAGCAAATACGAGGAGATGCCGTAAAGGCCGAGTGGGGGCAGCAAATAAGGAACTATGTGTTTCATCCATACAAGCTAGTGAAAGATGTTAGGACAGGATATGAGACATCAGACATTGTCTCTGTAATGGATGGCGAACTGGAGCACTTCATCAAAGCTTACCTCAAATACAAGTACAGTATGGCATTATCTACTGGTGAGGCTGACTAAAAATTGGCATAAACCAATAATAGTCAGCCTTGATTGTTGATGTATTACGTATTGTTCTTACTTAATATTCAAAGGAGCAAAGGGCACGAGGCAAAGTTCTTGTGCATTGCAAGCTCTGTGAATTTTGACTCATCGAATATAAATCTTTTCCATTGTTAGAGGCCCGTTTGGTCATTTCGTTTCTTAGTTTTGTATATATTTTTTTTAAATCCGTTTTAAAAAAAACAAAAACCATACACATTTGTAATTTTTGTTTTCTGTTTTCTAAAATCTAAAAACCATGTTTGGTAATTGTTTGTTTCTAATTTTTTATTATATCTTTGTTTTTAGTTTTATTTTATTTAAATCATAATGATAAAAAATGTCATTAATATTTTATAGGTATGGAATAATCATAAATCAAAAAAAGAAAAATATCAAAAATAAACATCGCTAAAAATACAAAAAAAAAAAAATAGTTTATTTTGAAATTTCGTTGTTTTGTTAAAACAATTTTGTTCCCTATATGATATTCAATGACTCATGAACAATTGTCTAAGATAGGATAAATTACTAATATGTGAATGCAACACGGCAATCACATGACTCGACAAACTCTAGTAATGATAGTAATTGTATATAAGAGAGATAAGAATTGGGGTAGTAATATTTATGTTTTTGTGTTTTAGAACTGATAAGAAAATCACATATTTAAAAAACTATTATAAGCAGCTTAAACAATCATTTTTTTTTAAGAAAATATACATTCTTTCCTTTTGAACCAAACATAAAAAGACTGATAGCAAAGTTTGTCCTTTGTGGGCTCTTTCTTGCCCTTTTGTGTCAAAGTTCATCCACACAGGTATAGAACTCCTCCCCAGGGTTCATAAGTACCTTTTGAACAAAACATTAATCCAAATTTGACTTGGAGCACATTTCGACAAGTAGAAACTTAAAGATTGTTATTTTTGGACTCTTTAAGAACCTTTTGGTCCAAACTTCATCCGTACAAGTACAAAACTTCTATCCATGGTTCATAAATAACTTTTAAACAATATTTCATCCAAATTTAGACTGATAGCACATTTCAACACGTAGAAACCCAAAGTTTGTCCTTTGCGGAATCTTTCTATACCTTTTGTGTCAAAGTTCGTCCACATAGGTACAAAACTCCTCTGTAGGGTTCATTTATCTTTTGAACCAAACGTCGTACGAATTTTGACTTGGAGCACATTTCGACAAGTTTACCCAAAGTTCATCCTTTGCGAGCTCTTTCTTGCTCTTTTGCGTCAAAGTTCATCCACACAGGTATAGAACTCCTCCCCAGGGTTCATAAGTATCTTTTGAACCAAACTTCGTCCAAATTTGGACTTGGAGCACATTTTGACAAGTAGAAACACAAAGTTCATCCTTTTTTGTCTCTTTCTTTACCCTTTGTGCCAAAGTTCATTCACATAGGTACAAAATTCAATACTACGGTTCATAACTTTACCCTTTGGATTGAGAGCACATTTTGACATGTAGAAACAAAAAGTTCGTCCTTTGAGGATCTTTCTTAACCTTTTGAGTCAAAGTTCGCCCACACAGGTACAAAACTCGTCTCCAGGGTTCATAAGTATCTTTTGAACCAAACTTCTTCCAGATTTTGACTTGGAGTACATTTCGACAAGTAGAAACCTAAAGTTCGTCCTTTTCGGACTCTTTCTTGTCATTATAATCTAAGGATCATCCACAAACGTACAAAACACATTTCCAGGGTTCATAAGTACCTTTTGAACTAAATTTCGTCCAAATATGGAGTTATAGTAGACTTCGACGTGTAGAAACCCAAAGTTCAACATTTTCGGTCTCTTTACCTTTTAGTACAAAGTTCATCCATACAGGTGCAAAACTCCTGTCTAGAGTTCATGAGTCACTTTTAAACCAAACTTCGACCAAATTTGGACCGATAGCACATTTCGGCACATAGAAACCCAAAGGTCGTCCTTTCCAGATTATTTCTTGATATTTTATGTCTAAGTTCGTCCACACAAGTACAAAACTCTTCTCCAGGGTTTATAAGAATCTTTTGAACCAAACTTCATCCAAATTTGGACTTAGAGAACATTTCGACAAGTAGAAACACAAAGTTCATTCTTTTTAGTCTCTTTCTTTACCCTTGGTGCCGAAGTTCATCCATATAGGTACAAAATTCAGTTTGAGGGTTCATAAGTACCTTTTGAACGAAACTTCGTCTAAATTTTGACTTGTAGCACATTTAGACAAGTAGAAATCCAAATTTCATCATTTTTGGACTCTTTGTTGACCTTTTGGTCCAAAGTTCATCCACATAGGTACAAAACTCATGTCCAAGGTTCATAAGTAACTTTTAAACAAAACTTCAACTAAATTTGGACTAAGAGCACATTTCGACACGTAGAAACCTAAAGTTCATCCTATTTGAACTCTTTCTTGACCTTTTGTGTCAAAGTTCGTCCACACAGGTACAAAACTCATCTCTAGGGTTCATAAGTATTTTTTGAACCAAACTTCATCCAAGTTTGGACCTGGAGCACATTTCGACAAATAGAAACCCAAAGTTCATCCTTTGCGCGCTCTTTCTTGATTTTTTGTGTCAAAGTTCGTCCACACCTACAAAACTCCTCTCTAGGGTTTATAAATATGTTTTGAACCAAACTTCTTCCAAATTTGGACATGGAGAACATATCGACAAGTAGAAAACCAATGTGCGTCCTTTTTAGTCTCTTTCTTTACCCTTTGTGCCAAAGCTCGTCCACATAGGTAAATTTTCTTTCTAGGCTTCATAAGTACTTATCAACAAAAGTTCGTCCAAATTTGAAACTACAGAAGACTTCGACATGTAGAAACCAAAAGTTCGTCCTTTTAGACTCTTTCTTGACCATTTGTGTCAAAGTTCGTCCACACAGGTACGAAACGTCTCTCTAGGGTTCATAAGTATCTTTTGAACCTTCTTACAAATTTGGACTTAGAGCACATTTCGACAAGTAGAAACCCAAAGCTGGTCCTTTTCGGATTATTTCTTGACCTTTTGTCCCAAAGTTCATCCACATAAGTACAAAAATCCTCTCTAGTGTTCATAGGTATCTTTTGAAACAAACTTCATCCAAATTTGGACTTGGAGAACATTTCGACAAAGTTCATCCTTTTCAGACTCTTTCTTGACATTTTGTTCCAAGTTTCATCCACACAGGTACAAAACACCTTTCCAGGGTTTATAAGTACCTCTTGAACCAAACTACGTCCAAATTTTGGAATTATATCGGACTTCGACATGAAGAAACCCAAAGTTCGTTCTTTATGGACTCTTTCTTGACCATTTGTGTCTAAGTTCGTCCAAACTGGTAAAAAAACTCCTCTCCAGGGTTCATAAGTATCTTTTGAACCAAACTTCTTCTAAATTTTTACTTGGAGGACGTTTCGACAAATAGAAACCCAAAGCTCGTCCTTTTTAGTCTATTTCTTTACCATTTGTGCCAAAGTTCGTCCACATAGGTACAAAAATCCTTTCTAGGGTTCATAAGTAACTTTTGAACCAAACTTCCTCTAAATTTTATCTATGAGCACAATTGGACAAGTAGAAACCTACAATTCATCATTTTTTGACTTTTTCTTGACCTTTTCGTCCAAAGTTCATCCATACAAAACTCTTGTCCAGTGTTCATAAGTAACTTTTAAACCAAATTTCAAACAAATTTGGACTGAGACCACATTTCGACACGTAGAAACCCAAAGTTCATCCTTTTCGGGTTGTTTCTTGACCTTTTGTGTCAAAGTTTGGACTTGGAGCACATTTTAACAAGTAGAAATCCAAAGTTCGTTATTTTTGGACTCTTTCTTGACCTTTTGGTCCAAAGTTCATCCATAGAGGTACAAAACTCTTGTCCAAGGTTCATTAGTAATTTTTAAACCAAACTTCGACCAAATTTGAATTGAGAGCATATTTCGGCACGTAGAAACCCAAAGTTCGTTCTTCTCGGACTCTTTCTTGACATTTTGTGCCAAGGTTCATCCACACATGTACAAAACTCCTTTCCAGGGTTCAAAACTACCTTTTGAACCAAAGTACATTCAAATTTGAAATTATAGCAGACCTTTTCTTTATAGGTAATACTATTATACAACAACAAGGAGGATCCCACAGCTCGGGATCAAGGCATCACAACAACAAAACTAATTTTTCAATCATAGCATACTAATGAACCTTTGGTGCCTAAGTTCGTCCAAAATGGTACAAAACTAATTTCCAGGGTTCATAATTACCTTTCGTACCAAACTTCGTCCAAACTTTTAATCATAGCATACTTCCACTTGAAGAAATCCAAAGTTCATCCTTCTTAGACTCTTTCTCGACATTTTGTGCCTAAGTTAGTCCACAATGGTACAAAACTACTTTTCAGGGTTCATAAGTACCTTTTAGACCAAACTTCGTCCAAATTTTTAGTCATAGCAGACTTCCACTTGTAGAAATCCAAAGTACATCCTTTTCGGACTCTTTCTCCACCTTTTGTGCCTAAGTTCGTCCACACAAAACTAATTTCCCGGGTTCATAAGTACCTTTTCAACCAAACTTTAGTCATAGCAGACTTCCACTTGTACAAATCCAAAGTTCGTCCTTTTTGGAATCTTTCTCGACCTCTTATGCCTAAGTTCATCCACAATAGTACAAAACTACTTTCAAGACTTCATAAGTACCATTTGAACCAAACTTCGTCCAAATTTTTAGTCATAATAGACTTCCACTTGTAGAAATCTAAAGTTCGTCCTTTTCGGACTCTTTCTCAACCTTTTGTGAGTAGGTTCATCCACATTGGTACAAAACTTCTTTTCAGGGTTCATAAGTACCTTTTGAACAAAACTTCGTCCAAATTTTTAGTCATATCACACTTCCACTTGTAGAAATCCAAAGTTCGTCCTTTTCGGGCTCTTTCTCGACCTTTTGTGCCTAAGTTCGTCCACAATGGTACAAAACTACATTCCAGGGTTCATAAGTAGCTTTTGAACCAAATTCGTCCAAATTTTTAGTCATAGTAGACTTCCACTTGTAGAAATCCAAAGTTCGTCCTTTACGGACTCTTTTTTGACCTTTTGTGCTTATGTTCTTCCGCAATGGTACAAAACTACTTTCCAGGGTTCATAAGTACCTTTTGAAAAAAATTCGTCCAAATTGTTAGTCATAGCAGACTTCCACTTGTAGAAATCCAAAGTTCGTCCTTTTTTGAATCTTTCTCTACCTTTTGTGTCTAAGTTCGTCCACAATTGTACAAAACTACTTTCCAGTGTTCATAAGTACCTTTTAAACTAATCTTCGTCCAAAATTTTAGTTATAGCAGACTTTCACTTATAGAAATCAAAAGTTCGTCCTTTTTGGAATCTTTCTCAATCTTTTGTGCCTAAGTTTGTCCATAATTGTACAAAACTACTTTCCAGTGTTCATAAGTACCTTTTAAACCAAACTTCGTCCAAAACTTTAGTCATAGCAAACTTCCACTTGTACAAAGCAAAAGTTCGTCCTTTTTGGAATCTTTCTCGACCTTTTGTGCCTAAGTTCGTCCACAATGGTACAAAACTATTTCCAGGGTTCATAAGTAGCTTTTGAACCAAACTTCATCCAAATTTTTATTCATAGTAAACTTCCACTTGTAGAAATCCAAAGTTCGTCCTTTTCGGACTCTTTCTCGACCTTTTGTGAGTAGGTTCATCCACAATTGTACAAAACTTCTTTCTAGGGTTCATAAACCAAACTTCGTCAAAATTTTTAGTCATATCAGACTTCCATTTCTAGAAATCCAAAGTTCGTCCTTTTCGGACTCTTTCTCAACCTTTTGGGCCTAAGTTCGTCCACAATTGTACAAAACTACTTTCCAGTGTTCATAAGTATCTTTTAACCAAACTTTGTCCAAATTTTTAGTCATAGCACACTTCCACTTGCAGAAATCCAAAGTTTGTCCTATACAAACTCTTTCTCGACCTTTTGTGCTTAAGTTCATCCATAATGGTACAAAACTAATTTCCAGGGTTCATAAGTACCTTTTGAACCAAACTTCGTCCAAATTTTTAGTCATAACAGACTTCCACTTGTAGAAATCCAAAGTTCGTACTTTTTGGAATCTTTCTCGACCTTTTGTGCTTAAGTTCGTCCACAATTGTACAAAACTACTTTCCAGGGTTCATAAGTACCTTTTGAACCAAACTTTGTCAAAACTTTTAGTCATAGTAGACTTCCACTTGTAGAAATCCAGAGTTCGTCCTTTTCGGACTCTTTGTCGACCTTTTATGAGTAGGTTCATCCACAATGGTATAAAACTTCTTTCCAGGGTTCAGAAGTACTTTTTGAACCAAACTTCATCCAAATTTCTAGTCATATCAGACTTCCACTTCTAGAAATCAAAAGTTCGTCTTTTCCAGACTATTTCTTGATCTTTTGTGCCTAAGTTCGTCCACGATGGTACAAAAAACCTTTCTAGGGATCATAAGTACCTTTTGAACAAAACTTCGTCCTAATTTTTAGTCATATCAGACTTCCACATCTAGAAATCTAAAGTTCGTCCATACTGGACTACTTCTCGACCTTTTGTGCATAAGTTCGTCCACAATGGTACAAAAAAACTTTCCAGGGAACATAAGTACCTTTTGAAAAAAACTTCGTCCTAATTTTTAGTCATCATAGACTTCCACTTGTAGAAATTCAAAGTTCGTCCTTTTCAGACTCTTTCTCGATCTTTTGTGCCTAATTTCATCCACAATGGTACAAAATACTTTCTAGGGTTCATAAGTACCTTTTTGACCAAAATTCGTCCAAATTTTTAGTCATAGAAGACTTCCACTTGTAGAAATTCAAAGTTCGTCCTTTTTGGACTCTTTCCCTACCTTTTTTGCTAAGTTCGTCCACAATGGTACAAAAAAACTTTCCAGAGTTCATAAGTACCATTTGAACCAAACTTCGTCCAAATTTTTAGTCATAGTAAACTTGCACTTGTAGAAATCCAAAGTTCGTCCTTTTCGGAATCCTTCTTGAACTTGGTGCCTAAGTTCGTCCATGGTACAAAACTACTCTCCAGGGTTCATAAGTACCTTTTGAACCAAACTTTGTCGAAATTTTTAGTCATAGAAGACATCCACTTGTAGAAAATCAAAGTTCGTCTTTTTTGGACTCTTTCTCGACCTTTTGTGTATAAGTTCGTCCACAATGGTACAAAACTACTTTCATGGGTTCATAAGTACGTTTTCAACCAAACTTCGTCTAAATTTTAAGTCATAACAGACTTCCACTTGTTGAAATCCAAAGTTCGTCCTTTTCGGAATCTTTCTCGACCATTTGTTCCTAAGTTCGTCCACAATGGTGCAAAACTACTTTTCAGGGTTCATAAGTACTTTTTAAACAAAACTTCGTCAAAATTTTTAGTCATAACAGACTTCCACTCGTAAAAATCCAAAGTTTGTCCTTTTCTGACTCTTTCTCAACCTGTTGTGCATAAGTTCGTCCACAATGGTACAAAACTACTTTTCAGGGTTCATAAGTACCTTTTGAACAAAATTTCGTTCAAATTTTTTAGTCATAGTAGATTTGAACTTGTGGAAATCCAAAGTTCGTCCTTTTCGGAATCCTTCTTGACCTTTTGTGCCTAAGTTCGTCATAATAGTACAAAACTACTTTACAAGGTTCATAAGTACCTTTTAAACCAAATATCGTCCAAATTTTTAGTCATAGTAGACTTTCTTTTGTAGAAATCCAAAGTTCGTCCTTTTTAAACTCTTTCTCGACCTTTTGTGCCTAAGTTCGTCCAAACTTTTGGACATAGCGGCCTTCCATTTGTAGAAATCCAAAGTCGTTCTTTTTGGAAACTTGCTCGACCTTTTATGCCTATGTTCGTACACAATAATACAAAACTACTTTCCATGGTTCATAAATACCTTTTGAACCAAACTTCGTCCAAACTTTCCAGGGTTCCATTTGTAGAAATCCAAAGTTCGTCCTTTTCGGAATCTTTCTCGACCTTTTGTGCCTAAGTTCGTCCAAAATGGTACAAAACTACTTTCTAGGGTTCATAAGTAAATTTTGAACTAAACTTCGTCCAAATTTTTAATCATAGCAGACTTCCACTTGTAGAAATCAAAAGTCCGTCCTTTTCGGAATCTTTCACGACCTTTTGTGTCTAAGTTCTTTCACAAGAGTATAAAACTACTTTCCAGCGTTCATAAGTATCTTTTAAATCAAAAGTTCATCCTTTTCAGATTCTTTCTCGACCTTTTGTGCCTAAGTTTGTCCAAACTTTTAGTCATAGTAGACTTCCATTTGTAGAAATCCAAAGTTCGTCCTTTTTGGAAACTTGCTCGACCTTTTGTGCCTAAGTTTGTACACAATAATACAAAACTACTTTCCAGGGTTCGTAAGTACCTTTTGAACCAAACTTCGTCCAAAATTTTAGTCATAGCAGCCTTCGATATGTAGAAATCGAAAGTTTGTTCTTTTCAGAATCCTTCTCGACCTTTTGTTCCTAAGTTCGTTCACAATGGTAAAACTATTTTCTAGGGTTCATAAGTACCTTTTAAACCAAATATCGTCCAAATTTTTAGTCATAGTAGACTTCCTTTTATAGAAATCAAAAGTTCGTCCTTTCCAGACTCTTTCTTGACCTTTTGTGCCTAAGTTCATCCACAATGGTACAAAACTACTTTCCAGGGTTCATAAGTACGTTTTCAACCAAACTTCATCCAAATTTTTAGTCATAATAGACTTCCACTTGTAGAAATCCAAAAGTTCGTCCTTTTCGAACTCTTTCTCGACCTTTTGTGACTAAGTTCGTCCATATAGTACAAAACTACTTTCCAGGGTTCATAAGTACCTTTAAACATCGTCCAAAGTTTTAGTCCTAACAAACTTCCACGAGTAGAAAATTAAAATTCGTCATTGTCAAACTCTTTCTCGACCTTTTGTGTCTAAGTTCGTCCACAATAGTACAAAACAACTTTCCAGGGTTCATAAGTAGTTTTTGAACCAAACTTTGTCCAAATTTTTTGACATAGCAGACTTCCACATATAGAAATCCAAAGTTCGTCCTTTTCGAAATCCTTCTCGACCTTTTGTTCCAAAGTTCATCCACAATAATACAAACTACTTTCCAGGGATCAAAAGTACGTTTTAAACGAAACTACGTCCAATTTATTAGTCATAACAGACTTCCACTTGTAGAAATCCAAAGTTCGTCCTTTTCGGACCCTTTCTCGACCTTTTGTGACTAAGTTCGTCCACAATGGTACAAAACTAATTTCGAGGGTTCATAAGTTCTATTTCAACCAAACTTCGTCCAAATTTTTAGTCATAGTAGACTTCCACTTGTAGAAATCAAAAGTTCGTTCTTTTCGGACTCTTTTTCGACCTTTTGTGCCTAAGTTCGTCCACAATGGTACAAAACTACTTTCTAGGGTACATAAGTACCTTTTCAACAAAACTTCGTCCAAATTTTTAGTCATAGCAGACTTCCACTTGTAGAAATCCAAAGTTCGTACTTTTCAGAATCTTTCTCGACCTTTTGTGCCTAAGTTTATCCACAATGGTACAAAACTACTTTCTACGGTACATAAGTACCTTTTCAACCAAACTTCATCCAAATTTTTAGTCACAGCAGACTTCCACTTGTAGAAATCCAAAGTTCGTCCTTTTCAGAATCTTTCTCGACCTTTTGTGCTTAAGTTCGTCCACAATGGTACAAAACTACTTTCCAGGGTTCATAAGTACCTTTTACACCAAATATCGTCTAAATTTTTAGTCATAGTAGACTTCCACTTGGAGAAATTCAAAGCTCATCCTTTTCATACTCTTTCTCGATCTTTTGTACCTAAGTTCATCCACATTGGTACAAAACTACTTTCCAAGGTTCACAAGTACCTTTAAACCAAATATTGTCCAAATTTTTAGTCAAAACAGACTTCCACTTGTAGAAAATCAAAATTTTGTCATTTTCGGACCTTTTCTCGACCTTTTGTGCCTAAGTTCGTCCACAATGGTACAAAATTACTTTCCCGGGTTCATATGTACCTTTTGAACCAAACTTGTTCCAAATTTTTATTCATAGCAGACTTCCACTTGTAGAAATCCAAAGTTCGTCCTTTTCAGAATCATTCTCGACCTTTTGTTCCTAAGTTCGTCCACAATGGTACAAAACTACTTTCCAAGGTTCATAAGTACCTTTTGAACCAAACTTCATCCAAATTTTTAGTCATATCAGACTTGCACTTGTAGAAATCAAAAGTTTGTCCTTTTTGCACACTTTCTCGACCTTTTGTGCCTATGTTCGTCCACAATGGTACAAAACTACTTTCAAGGATTCATAAGTACGTTTTCAACAAAACCTCGTCCAACTTTTTAGTCGTAACAGATTTCCACTTGTAGAAATCCAATGTTCGTCCTTTTCGGACTCTTTATCGACCTTTTATGCCTAAGTTCGTCCACAATGGTACAAAACTACTTTCCAGGGTTCATAGTAAATAAAACTTCGTTTAAATTTTTAGTCATAGCTGACTTCCACGTGTATAACTCCAAAGTTCGTCCTTTTCGGATTCTTTCTTGAAGTTTTGTTTCGAAGTTCATCAATATAGGTATTAAACTTCTGTCAAAAGTTCATAAGTAACTTTTAAACCAGACTTCGACCAAATTTGGACTGAGAGCATATTTTGACATGTTGAAACCCAAAGTTCGTCATTTTCGAACTCTTTCTCGACCTTTTGTGTCAAAGTTCGTCCACAAAGGTAAAGAAGCCCCTCTCCAGAGTTCATAAGTATCTTTTGAACCGAACTTCTTCCAAATTTGGACTTGAAGAACATTTTGACAAGTAGAAACCCAATGTTCGTCCTTTTTCAAACTCTTTCTTGACATTTTGTGCCAACATTCATCCTTTCTAGTCTCTTTCTTTACCCATTTTGCTAAACCTCATTCAGGTAGGTACAAAATTGTCTTTCCAGGGTTATAAGTACCTTTTGAACAAAACTTTGTCCAAATTTTTGGTCATAGTAGACTTCCACTTGTAGAAATCTAAAGTTCGTCCTTTTTGGACTCTTTCTCGAACTTTTGTGCCTAAGTTCGTCAACAATGGTACAAAACTACTTTCACGGGTTCACAAGTGTCTTTTTTGAACAAAACTTCTTCCAAATGTTTAGTCATAGCAGACTTCCACTTCTAGAAATCCAAAGTTCGCCTTTTCGGAATCTTTCTCAACCTTTTGTGCCTATGTTCGTCCACAATGGTACAAAACTACTTTCCAGGGTTCATAAGTAACTTTTCAACCAAACTTCGTCCAAATTTTAAGTCATAGCAGACTTTCACTTGTAGAAATCCAAAGTTTGTCCTTTACGGACTCTTTCTCGACCTCTTAAGCCTATGTTCATCAACACTGGTACAAAACTACTTTCAAGGGTTCATAAGTACCTTTTGAACCAAACTTCGTCCAAATATTTAGCCATAGCAGACTTCCACTTGTAAAAATCCAAAGGTCATCCTTTTTGGAATCTTTCTCCACCTTTTGTGCCTAAGTTCGTCCACATTGGTACAAAACTACTTTCCAGGGTTCATAAGTACCTTTTAAACAAAACTTCATCCAAATTTTAGAATCATAGCGGACTTCCACTTGTAGAAATCCAAAGTTCGTCCTTTTCGGAATCTTTCTCGACCTTTTGTGCCTAAGTTTGTCCCTAATGGTACAAAACTACTTTCCAAGGTTCTTAAATACCTTTTGAACCAAACATCGTCCAAATTTTTATCATAGCAGACTTCCACCTGTAGAAATCCAAAGTTCGACCTTTTCGAACTCTTTCTCGACCTTTTGTGACAAAGTTCGTACACAATGTTAGAAAACTACTTTTCAGGGTCCATAAGTACCTTTTGAACGAAACATCGTCCAAATTTTTAGTCATAGTAGACTTGCACTTGTAGAAATGAAAAGTTCGTCCGTTTCGAAATCCTTCTCGACCTTTTGTTGCCTAACTTCGTCCACTATGGTATAAAACTACTTCCCAGGGTTCATATGTACCTTTTAGACCAAGCTTTGTTAAAATTTTTAGTCATATCAGACTTCCACTTGTAGAAATCCAAAGTTCGTCCTTTCTGGAATCTTTCTCGACGTTTTGTGGCTAAGTTTGTCCACAATGGTACAAAACTACTTTCCAGGGTTCATAAGTACCTTTTGAACCAAACTTCGTCCAAATTTTTAGTCATAACAGACTTCCACTTGTAAAAATCCAAAGGACGTCCTTTTTGGAATCTTTCTCCATCTTTTGTGCCTAAGTTCGTCCACAATGGTACAAAACTACTTTCCAGGGTTCATAAGTACCTTTTAAACAAAACTTCGTCCAAATTTTAAATCATAGCTGACTTCCACTTGTAGAAATCCAAAGTTCATCCTTTTCGAAATCTTTCTCGACCTTTTGTGCCTAAGTTTGACCAAAATGGTTCAAAACTACTTTCCAGGGTTCATAAATACCTTTTGAACTAAACATCGTCCAAATTTTTAGTCATAGTAGACTTCCACTAGTAGAAATCCAAAGTTCGTCCTTTTCAGACTCTTACTCGACCTTTTGTGCCTAAGTTCGTCCACAATGGTAGAAAACTACTTTCCAGGGTTCATAATTAGCTTTTCAACTCAGCATCCCAACCCGCCACCTGATGTGACGAACCTAACTGACGCAATACACTAGACCACACCTCTCTCCCAAACCCACACTCTAAAATAAATGATCCCAAGATTCTATACCTCCCACACACAGAAGACACCCTCCCCCCCCCCCCCCCCCCCCCTGAAAACACACCCTGGCTCCTCAACCAATCCTGCGTACCCAACCTGTCCCTCACAGCTAGCTAACCATGCATAGAAGAAGTGGTGCAGAATACCACCCCCGCCCACAAAATACTAGACCAAGACACCTTAGGACGACGAGGACGCAAACTCTCCCAAGCATTACCGATAGAAAACCGACCACTAGCACCCAGCTCCCAAACCCAATAATCCTCCCCCCTCACCCTAGGCCCCATTGCCTGAATAAAACCCCAGATCTCAAGCAACTCCCAAGACACTGTAGGCGGTGTCCAACCTTACTCACCATCTAAGAACTTTGACAACCGTGCCTCCAAACTACTCCCTGCATCATAAATCACCATAGACCCATATGAATCCACCCCTGACAACCAAGGATCCCACCAAACAAAACACCGTCCATCGTTGACCATCAAACGAACCAGATGCTTGAATCTATCTCTACAACAACTTGAAGCACATTTTGACAAGTAGAAATCCAAAGTTTATCATTTTTGGACTCTTTCTTGACCTTTTGGTCCAAAGTTCATCCATAAAGGTACAAAATTCTTGTCCAGGGTTCATTAGTAACTTTTAAACGAAACTTCGACCAAATTTGGACTGAGAGCACATATTTCTTGGTTTGATCTTATGCAAACCCATTGCATAGGACGCGCCCACTCCTCATGCCAATACATGAACGAATCTAATGTTGGGTTTTATGTCCTAACACTCGTGGTTTGTAAACAATAGAACTTATTCTGAAAATTAAATAAGTGGTTATTGAATAGATGTTTTTCTTATTAGAAATCCAATAAACATAACAAGTCCCTATTACATGAGTACTTGAACTTTATGTGGAGACATAAAAGTGGATTAGGTTCGAGTAAATAGTCAAAATGATCTATAGTATATGAATAAGGTTAGGTGCCTTATTCTGATAAACACTATTGGATGCGGCCTACTCTGTAGTTGTTACAAAGAGTTGTATAGTGGCTACAAACAAAGTGATTGTAATTCGTATATGTTATGACATGAGAAATGGGGGTGTCACTTCGTTTGTAGTATCTTTACAACAACTTGTAAAAGCTACAGAGTAGGCCGCATCCAATAGTGTTACCAGATTAAGGTACCCAACCTTAATCATATACTATAGACCGTTTTGGCTATTTACTCAAACTTGATCCATTATTATGTCTCTACATAAAGTTCAAGTATTCATATAATAGTCATGGATATTAGTTTATTGGATTTAGATTTTATGAATGCAATTAATAGATTCACATCATTATTGATAATAGAATATGTTCAATTTTACAAATTGCCAGTTTTAGGACATACAACCCAACAAAAATTCCTTTCTAGGGTTCATAAGTACCTTTTGAACCAAACCTCGTCCACATTTTGACATGGAGTGCATTTTGACAAGTAAAAACCCAAAGTTCGTCATTCTTAGACTCTTTCTTGACCTTTTGGTCCAGTTCATCCATACAGGTACAAAACACCTGTTCAAGGTTCATAAGTAATTTTTAAACAAAACTTCGTCCAAATTTGGACTGAGAGCACATGTCGACACGCAGAAACCCAAAGTTCATCCTTTGCGGATACTTTCTTTACCTTTTGTGTCAAAGTTCGTCCTCACAGGTACAAAACTCCTCTCCAGGGTTCATAACTATCTTTTCACCCAAACTTTGTCTAAAGTTGGACTTGAAGCACATTTCGACAAGTAGAAACCCAAACTTTGTCTAAAGTTGGACTTGAAGCACATTTCGACAAGTAGAAACCCAAACTTTGTCATTTTCGTCTCTTTCTTGACATTTTGTGCCAAGGTTCATCCACACAGTTACAAAACTCCTTTCCAGGTTACCTTTTGAACCAAAATTCATCTAAATTTGGAAATAGAGCAGATTTCGACATGTCAAAACCCAAAGTTTGTCCTTTTCGGACTCTTTCTCGACTTTTTGTATAAATTCTTCCACACTAGTACAAAACTCCTCTCTAGAGTTGATAAGTATCTTATAAACCAAACTTCGTCTAAATTTTGACTTGGAGCATATTTCGACAAGTAGAAACCCAAAGTTCAACATTTTGGTCTCTTTCTTAATCTTTTGGTCCAAAGTTCATCCATACACAAAACTCATGTCTAGGGTTCATAAGTAACTTTTAAACCAAACTTCAACCAAATTTGGACTGAGAGCACATTTCGACACATAGAAACCGAAAGTTTGTCTTCTTCGAACTATTTCTTTACCATTTATGTCAAAGTTTTTCCACACAGGTATAAAACTCATCTCCAAGGTTCATAAGTATCTTTTGAACCAAACTTCGTCCAAATTTGGACTTGGAGCACATTTAGACCAATAGAAACCCAAAGTTCATCATTTTCGGACTCTATCTTGATCTTTTGTGTCTAAGTTCGTCCACATTGGTACAAAATTCCTCTCTAGGATTCATAAGTATCTTTTGAACCAAACTTCATCCAAATTTGGATATAAAACACATTTCGACAAGTAGAAACCTAACGTTCGTCCTCTTCAGACGATTTCTTGACATTTTGTGCAAAGGCTCATCCACACAGGTACAAAACTCCAGGGTTCATAAGTACCTTTTGAACCAAGGTTCATCCATACAAGTACACAACTCTAGGGTCCAAATTTGGAATTATAGCAAACTTCGACATGTAGAAACCCAAAGTTCATCCTTTTTGGACTCTTTCTTGACCTTTTTTTGTCTAGGTTCGTCTACACTGGTACAGAACTCCTCTCCAAGGCTCATAAGTATCTTTTAAACCAAACTTCTTCCAAAGACTTGGAGCACATTTTGACAAGGGGAAACCCAAAGTTTGTCCTTTTTAGTCTCTTTCTTTACCCTTTGTGCCAAAGTTTGTCCACATTGGTACAAAATTTGTTTTGAGAGTTCATAAGTACCTTTTGAACCAAACTTTGTCCAAATTTTAACTTGGAGCTCACTTCAACAAGTACAAACCCAAAGTTCATATGTTTGGACTCTTTCTTGACCTTTTGGACCAAAGTTCATCCATACAGGTACAAAACTATTTTCAGCGTTCATAAGTAACTTTTAAACCAAACTTCGATCAAATTTGGACTAAGAGCACGTTTCAACACGTAGAAATCCAAAGTTCGTCCTTTGGGGACTCTTTTTTGACCTTTTGTGTCAAAGTTCGTCCACACTGTACAAAACTCCTCTTCGAGGTTAATAAGTATTTTTTTAACCAAACTTCATTCAAATTAGATTTGGAGCATAATTCGACAAGTAGAAACCCAAAGTTCGTCATTTCCGGACTTTTTCTTGAAATTTTGTGCCAAGATGACCACAAAGGTACAAAACTCCTTTCTAGTGTTCAAATGTACTTTTTGAACCAAAATTCATCCAAAATTAGAATTATAGCAGACTACAACGTGTAGAAACCCAAAGTTTGTCCTTTTCAGACTTTTTCTTAACCTTTTGTGTC
>NC_143482.1:24512406-24552807 GCF_027475165.1 Benincasa hispida | reverse complement strand
CAAAGTTCGTCCTTTTCGGACTCTTTTTCGACCTTTTGTGTATAAGTTCGTCCACAATGGTACAAAACTACCTTCCTGGGTTTATAATTACCCTTTGAACCACCAAATTTCGTCCAAATTTTTAGTCATTGCAGATTTCCACTTGTAGAAATCCAATGTTCGTTCTTTTCGAACTCTTTCTCGACCTTTTGTTCATAAGTTCGTCCACAATGGTACAAAACTACTTTCCAGGTATAAGTACTATTTGAACCAAACTTTGTCCAAATTTTTAGTCATAATAGACTTCCACTTGTAGAAGTACAAAGTTCGTCCTTCCAGAATCTTTCATGACCTTTTGTGCCTAAATTTGTCCACAATGGTACAAAACTACTTTTCAGGGTTCATAAGTACCTTTTGAACCAAATTTCGTTCAAAGTTTTAGACATAGCAGACTTCCACTTGTTGAAATCCAAAGTTCGTCCTTTTCAGACTCTTTCTCGAACTTTTGTGCCTAAGTTCGTCGACATTGGTACAAATACTTTCCAGGGTTCATAAATGTCTTTTGAACCAAACTTCTTCCAAATTTGGTCTTAGAGCACATTTCGACAAGTAGAAACCCAAAGTTCCTCTTTTTCAGTCACTTTCGTTACCCTTTGTGCCAAAGTTCGTCTAAGTAGGTAAAAAAATTCCTTTCTAAGGTTCATAAGTTCCTTTTGACTAAAACTTTGTCCAAATTTTGACTTGGAGCACATTTCGAAAAGTAAAAACCTGAAGTTCGTCATTTTTGGACTCTTTCTTGAAGTTTTGTTTCGAAGTTCATCAATATAGGTATTAAACTTCTGTCAAAAGTTCATAAGTAACTTTTAAACCAGACTTCGACCAAATTTGGACTGAGAGCACATTTTGACATGTTGAAACCCAAAGTTCGTCATTTTCGAACTCTTTCTCGACCTTTTGTGTCAAAGTTCGTCCACAAAGGTAAAGAAGCCCCTCTCCAGAGTTCATAAGTATCTTTTGAACCGAACTTCTTCCAAATTTGGACTTGAAGAACATTTTGACAAGTAGAAACCCAATGTTCGTCCTTTTTCAAACTCTTTCTTGACATTTTGTGCCAACATTCATCCTTTCTAGTCTCTTTCTTTACCCATTTTGCTAAACCTCATTCAGGTAGGTACAAAATTGTCTTTCCAGGGTTATAAGTACCTTTTGAACAAAACTTTGTCCAAATTTTTGGTCATAGTAGACTTCCACTTGTAGAAATCTAAAGTTCGTCCTTTTTGGACTCTTTCTCGAACTTTTGTGCCTAAGTTCGTCGACAATGGTACAAAACTACTTTCACGGGTTCACAAGTGTCTTTTTTGAACAAAACTTCTTCCAAATGTTTAGTCATAGCAGACTTCCACTTCTACAAATCCAAAGTTCGTCCTTTTCGGAATCTTTCTCATCCTTTTGTGCCCATGTTCGTCCACAATGGTACAAAACTACTTTCCAGGGTTCATAAGTAACTTTTCAACCAAACTTCGTCCAAATTTTAAGTCATAGCAGACTTTCACATGTAGAAATCCAAAGTTTGTCCTTTACGGACTCTTTCTCGACCTCTTAAGCCTATGTTCGTCAACACTAGTACAAAACTACTTTCCCGTTCATAAGTACCTTTTGAACCAAACTTCGTCCAAATATTTAGCCATAGCAGACTTCCACTTGTAAAAATCCAAAGGTCGTCCTTTTTGGAATCTTTCTCCACCTTTTGTGCCTAAGTTCGTCCACAATGGTACAAAACTACTTTCCAGGGTTCATAAATACCTTTTAAACAAAACTTCATCCAAATTTTAAAATCATAGCGGACATCCAATTTTAAACAAAAGGACGAACTTTTCATTTCTACAAGTGCAAGTCTACTATGACTAAAAATTTGGACGATGTTTCGTTCAAAAGGTACTTATGAACCCTGAAAAGTAGTTTTCTAACATTGTGTACGAACTTTGTCACAAAAGGTCGAGAAAGAGTCCGAAAAGGTCGAACTTTGGATTTCTACAGGTGGAACTCTGCTATGACTAAAAATTTGGACGATGTTTGGTTCAAAAGGTATTTAAGAACCCTGGAAAGTAGTTTTGTACCATTAGGGACAAACTTAGGCACAAAAGGTCGAGAAAGATTCCGAAAAGGACGAACTTTGGATTTCTATAAGGGTACTTATGAACCCTTGAAAGTACCTTTTGAACCAAACTTCGTCCAAATTTTTAGTCATAGCAGACTTCCACTTGTAAAAATCCAAAGGACGTCCTTTTTGGAATCTTTCTCCATCTTTTGTGCCCAAGTTCGTCCACAATGGTACAAAACTACTTTCCAGGATTCATAAGTGTCTTTTGAAAAACATTTCTTCCAAATTTTAAGTCATAGCAGACTTTCACTTGTAGAAATCCAAAGGTCGTCCTCCTTTTCAGGACTATTCTCGACCTCTTGTTGCTATGTTCGTCAACATGGTACAAAACTACTTTCAAGGTTCATAAGTACCCTTTAGAAATCCAAAGTATCGTCAAGTTTCGGATTCTTTCTCGACCTTTTTGCCTAAGTTTGTCCCTAATGGTACAAAAACTACCCGTTCCAGGGTCTTAAATACAATTTTTGTACCAAACATCGTCCAAATTTTTAGTCATAGCGAATTCCACTTGTAGAAAAAAAATTTTTTCCCCCCAAAAAGTTCGACCTTTTCGGACTCTTTCTCGAACTTTGTGACTAAGTTCGTCACCAATGTTAGAAAACTACTTCTCAGGGTTCATAAGTACCTTTTGAATGTAAACATCGTCTTTAGGAATCTTCTCCATCTTTTGTGCTATGTTCGTCCACAATGGTACTAAAACTACTTTCCAGGGGTTCATAAGTACCTTTTAAACATAAATCTTCGTCCAATTTTTAAGTAATAGCGGACTTCCACTTGTAGAAATCCAAAGTTCATCCTTTTCGAAATCTTTCTCGACCTTTTGTGCCTAAGTTTGACCAAAATGGTTCAAAACTACTTTCCAGGGTTCATAAATACCTTTTGAACTAAACTTCGTCCAAATTTTTAGTCATAGTAGACTTCCACTAGTAGAAATCCTACTCGACCTTTTGTGCCTAAGTTCGTCCACAATGGTAGAAAACTACTTTCCAGGGTTCATAATTAGCTTTTGAACGAAACGTCGTCCAAATTTTTAGTGAAAGTAGTCTTGAACTTGTAGAAATCCAAAGTATGTCCTTTTCGAAATCCTTATCAAGCTTTTGTTGCCTAAGTTCGTCCACTATGGTATAAAACTACTTCCTAGGCTTCATATGTACGTTTTCAAACAAACTTCCTCAAAATTTTTAGTCATATCAGACTTCCACTTGTAGAAATCCAAAGTTCGTCCTTTTCGGGATCTTTCTCGATCTTTTGTGGCTATGTTCGTCCACAATGATACAAAACTACTTTCCAGGGTTCATAAGTACCTTTTAAATCAAACTTTGTCCAAATTTTTAGTCATAGCAAACTTCCACTTGTAGATATCCAAAGTTCGTCTTTTTCGGAATCTTTCTCGACCTTTTGTGCCTAAGTTCGTCCACAATGGTACAAAACTACTTTCCAGGGTTCATAAGAACGTTTTGAACCAAACTTCGTCCAAATTTTTAGACATAACAGATTTCCACTTGTAGAAATACAAAGTTCGTCCTTTTCGGACTCTTTCTCGACCTTTTGTGCGTAAGTTCGTCCACAATGGTGCAAAACTACTTTCCAATGTTCATAAGTACCTTTTAAACCAAACTTCGTCCAAATTTTTAGTCATATTAGACTTCCACATGTAGAAATCCAAAGTTTGTCCTTTTCGGACTCTTTCACGACCTTTTGTGCCTATGTTCGTCCACAATGGTACAAAACTACTTTCCACGGTTCATAGTAAACAAAACTTCGTTTAAATTTTTAGTCATAGCTGACTTCCACGTGTATAACTCCAAAGTTCGTCCTTTTCGGATTCTTTCTCGTCCTTTTATGACAATGTTCGTCCACAATGGTAAAAACTTACTTTCCAGGGTTCATAAGTAAATTTTGAACCAAACATCATCCAAATTTTTAGTCATATCAGACTTCCTCTTTAAGAAATCCGAAGTTCTTCTTTTTGGACTCTTTCTCGACCTTCATTGCCTAAGTTCGTCCACAATGGTACAAAACTACTTTTTAGGGTTCATAAGTACCTTTTAAACCAAACTTCATCCAAATTTTTAGTCATAGCAGACTTTCACTTATAGAAATCCAAAGTTCGTCCTTTTCGGAATCTTTCTCGAATTTTTGTGCCTAAGCTCGTCTACAATGGTAGAAAACTACTTTTCAGGGTTCATAAGTACCTTTTAAACTAAACTTCATCCAAATTTTTAGTCATAGAAAACTTCCACTTGTTGAAATCCAAAGTTCGTCCTTTTCGGAATCTTTCTCGACCTTTTGTACCTAAGTTCATCCGTAACAGTACAAAACTACTTTCCAGGGTTCATAAGTAACTTTTGAACCAAACTTCGTCCAAATTTTTAGTCATAGCAGACTTCCACTTGTAGAAATTCAAAGTTCATCCTTTTCGGACTCTTTCTCGACCTTTTGTGCTAAATTCGTCCAGAATGGTACAAAACTACTTTCCAGGGTTCATAAGTACCCTTTAAACCAAATTTTGTCCAAATTTTAGTCATATAAGACTTCCACATGTAGAAATCAAAAGTTCGTCATGTCAGACTCTTTCACGACCTTTGGTGCCTAACTTCGTCCACAGTGGTACAAAACTGCTTTCCAGGGTTCATAAGTTTACCTTTGAAACCAAACTTCATCTAAATCTTTAGTCATAGCTGACTTCCACTTGTATAACTCCAAAGTTTGTCCTTTTCGGACTCTTTCTCGACCTTTTGTGCCTATGTTCATCCACAATGGTAGAAAACTACTTTCCAGGGTTCATAAGTACATTTTGAACCAAACTTCGTCCAAATTTTTATTCATATAAAACTTCCTCTTTATGAAATCCGATGTTCTTTTTTTTCGGACTCTTTATCGACCTTCTTTGCCTAAGTTTGTCTACAATGGTACACTACTACTTTCCAGGGTTCATAAGTACCTTTTAAACCAAACTTCGTCCAAATATTTTGTCATAGCAAACTTCCACTTGTAGTTCCAAAGTTCTTCCTTTTCGTAATGTTTCTCGACCTTTTGTGCCTAAGTTCATCCACAATGGTACAAAACTACTTTCCTGGGTTCATAAGTACCCTTTAAATTAAATTTCGTCCATAATGTAACAAAAACTACTTTCTAGGGTTCATAAGTACCTGTTCAATCAAACTTTGTCATTTTCAGACTCTTTCTTGGAATTTTGTGCCAAGTTTCATCCACACAGATACAAAACTCCTCTCCAGGGTTCACATGTATCTTTTGAACCAAACTTCGTCCAAATTTTGACTTGGAGTACTTTTTTTTTTTGGAAAGGTGATGTAATTAAAGTGTGGGGTGGGGGAATCATACCTCAAACCTCAAGGTCGATAGTATGAACACTATGCTAGTTGAGCTATGCTCTTGTTGGCACTTGGAGCATATTTCGACAAGTAGAAACCCAAAACTTTTCTCCATGGTTCAGAAGTGTCTTTTGAACCAAACTTCGTCTAAATTTGGACTTTTGTGCCAAGGTTCATCCACACATGTACAATACTCCTTTCCAGGGTTCATAAGTACCTTTTGAACCAAAGTTCGTCCAAATTTAGAATTATAGCAGACTTCAATATGTAGAAACCCAAAGTTCGTCCTTTTCGGACTCTTTCTTGACCTTTTGTGTCTAAGTTCGTCCACGCTGGTAAAAACTCCTTTCTAGGGTTCATAAGTATTTTGAACCAAACTTCTTCCACATTTGGACTTGGAGCACATTCCGACAAGTAGAAATCCAAAGTTCGTCCTTCTCAGTCTCTTTCTTTACCTTTTGTGCCAAAGTTCGTTCACATAGGTACAAAAATCCTTTCTAAGCGTCATAAGTATCTTTTGAACCAAACTTCGTCCAAATTTTGACTTGGAGCACATTTGGACAAGTAGAAACCTAAAGTTCGCCATTTATGGACTCTTTCTTGACCTTTTGGACCAAAGTTTATCCAAACAGGTAGAAAACTCCTGTCCAGGGTTCAAAGTAACTTTTAAACCAAATTTTGACCAAATTTGGACTAAGAGCCCATTTTGACACAAAGAAACCCAAAGTTCGTCCTTTGCGGACTCTTTGACCTTTTGTATCAAATTTCGTCCACACAGGTACAAAACTCCTGATAAGAAGCTGACCATCATAGGATAACACGAAGTGTTACAAGAGAAAAATGAAGCTCAACAAGCTCAATCCAACTCAATCGAAGCTCATGCTGAAAATCCATGGGAGAGTTTTCCAAGTCAATCTAATCATGAGAAATCATTATGCCCTATAAACCAATGATGAGCTAGAGCTAAATGACTTTTAGAAGGATTAAATGCTTGCTTTGAAGATAAGTTTCCAGCCAATGGTGAAGCGTTGCAACCATTGAAGCTCCAAGAGTCATTTAGTCATCCAAAAGCCATCATGAATCTAAAAATTCAGATTCATTTACATTATTAACATCCCATGTATTTAGTTAATGTTATGAATTTACATTTATTAGAGTAGTTGAAAGGGTGTTAGATGAATGTAGCCAATGTAGGTGAAAGGTTGCATCCTTTCATGGTGTCTATTCAATTAGTTTAAATAGGGTTGTAATCTCTACATTTAAAGAACAACACTTTGAATTTGTATGAAATTTCATTAGAGTTTATTCTCTCAAGCTTTATGCTTTTTCTTTGTAATCTTGTGTTTAGAATGCATGTATTAGAACTTTCAATCTAGTTTGATCAATTAGATTGTGGAGAGTTCAAAATCTTGAAGTTAGGAACAAGTTCTCCTTTCTTATTGATCATCAATCAATCTTCCAAGCCAAATCTGTTTAGTTTTCTTGGGGTTGTTATCATTTTGTTTATTAGGGGTTATTCTTATTATCGTTGTAGGGGTTTCATCTAGAATAAAAGGGGGTTCTCATACGTGATTGAGGTAGTTCCCTTTATCAACTCCTCTCCAGGGTTAATAAGTATCTTTTGAACCAAAGTTTGTCTAAATTTGGACTTGGAGCACCAACTAGTAGAAAGTTCATCATTTTCGGACTCTTTCTCGCCTTTTTGTGTCTAAGTTCGTCCACACAAGTTCAAAACTTCTTTCTAGGGTTCATTTATCTTTTGAACCACACTTTGTCCAAATTTGGACTTGGAGCACATTTTTTCTTTAGAATAGATGATATTATTATACAACAACAAGGAAGATTCCATAACTCGAGATCAGGCATCAAAGCAGCAAAGCACAAGCCTATAGGGCAACAAAACGCAAAAAAAGCCAATAAGATAAAACCTGAACATAACCAAACATAAACGTACAAACCCCCCAAAACACCAGGGAGAAAGTCAGAGAAGAGAAACCAAAACCCCACAACTAGGGACAACAACAAAACTTGAGCAACAACAAGTTCAAAAAGAAGAAAAGCAATCATAAACACGCTAGATAAGACCAAGAAGATCAACCTGCCAGGAAGCAGCACGAGCACGAATCGTAGAGACCATAAGGTTACAAAGCAGACACCGACCTCGATCCACCTCATGTAGCCCGCCGATTATGCTCCTGCCAGATGTAGTAGATGGAAGCACTCCATAATACATAGAACAACTCACTACGCACCCTCTTACCCGACCCCACTCAGCTCAACCAACTCAACTCAGCATCCCAACCCGCCACCCGATGTGACGAACCTAACTGACGCAATACACTAGACCACACCTCTCTCCCAAACCCACACTCTAAAATAAATGATCCCAAGATTCTATACCTCCCACACACAGAAGACACCCTCCCCCCCCCCCCCCCCCCCCTGAAAACACACCCTGGCTCCTCAACCAATCCTGCGTACCCAACCTGTCCCTCACAGCTAGCTAACCATGCATAGAAGAAGTGGTGCAGAATACCACCCCCGCCCACAAAATACTAGACCAAGACACCTTAGGACGACGAGGACGCAAACTCTCCCAAGCATTACCGATAGAAAACCGACCACTAGCACCCAGCTCCCAAACCCAATAATCCTCCCCCCTCACCCTAGGCCCCATTGCCTGAATAAAACCCCAGATCTCAAGCAACTCCCAAGACACTGTAGGCGGTGTCCAACCTTACTCACCATCTAAGAACTTTGACAACCGTGCCTCCAAACTACTCCCTGCATCATAAATCACCATAGACCCATATGAATCCACCCCTGACAACCAAGGATCCCACCAAACAAAACACCGTCCATCGTTGACCATCAAACGAACCAGATGCTTGAATCTATCTCTACAACAACTTGAAGCACATTTTGACAAGTAGAAATCCAAAGTTTATCATTTTTGGACTCTTTCTTGACCTTTTGGTCCAAAGTTCATCCATAAAGGTACAAAATTCTTGTCCAGGGTTCATTAGTAACTTTTAAACGAAACTTCGACCAAATTTGGACTGAGAGCACATATTTCTTGGTTTGATCTTATGCAAACCCATTGCATAGGACGCGCCCACTCCTCATGCCAATACATGAACGAATCTAATGTTGGGTTTTATGTCCTAACACTCGTGGTTTGTAAACAATAGAACTTATTCTGAAAATTAAATAAGTGGTTATTGAATAGATGTTTTTCTTATTAGAAATCCAATAAACATAACAAGTCCCTATTACATGAGTACTTGAACTTTATGTGGAGACATAAAAGTGGATTAGGTTCGAGTAAATAGTCAAAATGATCTATAGTATATGAATAAGGTTAGGTGCCTTATTCTGATAAACACTATTGGATGCGGCCTACTCTGTAGTTGTTACAAAGAGTTGTATAGTGGCTACAAACAAAGTGATTGTAATTCGTATATGTTATGACATGAGAAATGGGGGTGTCACTTCGTTTGTAGTATCTTTACAACAACTTGTAAAAGCTACAGAGTAGGCCGCATCCAATAGTGTTACCAGATTAAGGTACCCAACCTTAATCATATACTATAGACCGTTTTGGCTATTTACTCAAACTTGATCCATTATTATGTCTCTACATAAAGTTCAAGTATTCATATAATAGTCATGGATATTAGTTTATTGGATTTAGATTTTATGAATGCAATTAATAGATTCACATCATTATTGATAATAGAATATGTTCAATTTTACAAATTGCCAGTTTTAGGACATACAACCCAACAAAAATTCCTTTCTAGGGTTCATAAGTACCTTTTGAACCAAACCTCGTCCACATTTTGACATGGAGTGCATTTTGACAAGTAAAAACCCAAAGTTCGTCATTCTTAGACTCTTTCTTGACCTTTTGGTCCAGTTCATCCATACAGGTACAAAACACCTGTTTCAAGGTTCATAAGTAATTTTTAAACAAAACTTCGTCCAAATTTGGACTGAAAGACCAAATTTGGTCTGAGAGCACATTTCGTCCGCGAAACCAAAGTCATCTTTGCGGATTACTTTTCTTTTACCTTTAGTGTTCCCTACTGACTTCACGATTACAAAACTCATCTCCAGGGTTCATAAACTTATCTTTTGAACCAAACTTTGTCTAAAGTTGGACTTGAAGCACATTTCGACAAGTAGAAACCCAAACTTTGTCATTTTCGTCTCTTTCTTGACATTTTGTGCCAAGGTTCATCCACACAGTTACAAAACTTCTTTCCAGGTTACCTTTTGAACCAAAATTCGTCTAAATTTGGAAATAGAGCAGATTTCGACATGTCAAAACCCAAAGTTTGTCCTTTTCGGACTCTTTCTTGACTTTTTGTATAAATTCTTCCACACTAGTACAAAACTCCTCTCTAGAGTTGACAAGTATCTTATAAACCAAACTTCGTCTAAATTTTGACTTGGAGCATATTTCGACAAGTAGAAACCCAAAGTTCAACATTTTGGTCTCTTTCTTAATCTTTTGGTCCAAAGTTCATCCATACACAAAACTCATGTCTAGGGTTCATAAGTAACTTTTAAACCAAACTTCAACCAAATTTGGACTGAGAGCACATTTCGACACATAGAAACCGAAAGTTTGTCCTCTTCGAACTATTTCTTTACCATTTGTGTCAAAGTTTTTCCACACAGGTATAAAACTCATCTCCAAGGTTCATAAGTATCTTTTGAACCAAACTTCGTCCAAATTTGGACTTGGAGCACATTTAGACCAATAGAAACCCAAAGTTCATCATTTTCGGACTCTATCTTGATCTTTTGTATCTAAGTTCGCCCACATTGGTACAAAACTCTTCTCCAGGATTCATAAGTATCTTTTGAACCAAACTTCTTCCTAATTTGGAATTGGAGAACATTTCAACAAGTAGAAACCTAAAGTTCGTGTTTTTTAGTCCCTTTCTTTACCATTTGTGTCAATGTTCGTCCACATAGGTACAAATATTCTTTCTAGGGTTCATAAGTACCTTTTGAAACAAACTTCGTCCAAACTTTGACTTGGAGCACATTTCGACAAGTAGAAACCTGAAGTTCATCATTGTTGGACTCTTTCTTGACATTTTGATCTAAAGTTCATCCATACAGATACAAAACTTCTGTCTAGGGTTCATAAGTAACTTTTACACCAAACATCGATAAAATTTGGACTGAGCATATTTTGGCACGTAGAAACACAAAGTAACTTTTACACTAAACTTCGACCAAATTTAAACTGAAAGCACATTTTGACATGTAGAAACCCAAAGTTCGTCCTTTTCGGACTCTTTCTTGACATTTTGGGGCAAAGTTCGTCCACATAGGTACAAAACTCCTCTCTAGGGTTCATAAGTATCTTTTGAACCAAACTTCATCCAAATTTGGATATAAAACACATTTCGACAAGTAGAAACCTAACGTTCGTCCTCTTCAGACGATTTCTTGACATTTTGTGCAAAGGCTCATCCACACAGGTACAAAACTCTAGGGTTCATAAGTATCTTTTGAACCAAGGTTCATCCATACAAGTACACAACTCTAGGTTCCAAATTTTGAATTATAGCAAACTTCGACATGTAGAAACCCAAAGTTCATCCTTTTTGGACTCTTTCTTGACCTTTTTTTGTCTAGGTTCGTCCACACTGGTACAGAACTCCTCTCCAAGGTTCATAAGTATCTTTTAAACCAAACTTCTTCCAAAGACTTGGAGCACATTTTGACAAGGGGAAACCCAAAGTTTGTCCTTTTTAGTCTCTTTCTTTACCCTTTGTGCCAAAGTTTGTCCACATTGGTACAAAATTTGTTTTGAGAGTTCATAAGTACCTTTTGAACCAAACTTTGTCCAAATTTTAACTTGGAGCTCACTTCAACAAGTACAAACCCAAAGTTCATATGTTTGGACTCTTTCTTGAACTTTTGGACCAAAGTTCATCCATACAAGTACAAAACTATTTTCAGCGTTCATAAGTAACTTTTAAACCAAACTTCGATCAAATTTGGACTAAGAGCACGTTTCAACACGTAGAAATCCAAAGTTCGTTCTTTGGGGACTCTTTTTTGACCTTTTGTGTCAAAGTTCGTCCACACTGTACAAAACTCCTTTCTAGTGTTCAAATGTACTTTTTGAACCAAAATTCATCCAAAATTAGAATTATAGCAGACTACAACGTGTAGAAACCCAAAGTTCGTCCTTTTCAGACTTTTTCTTAACCTTTTGTGTCAAAGTTCGTCCACAGTGGTACAAAACTCCTCTTCAAACTTCTTCCAAATTTGGACTTCCGAGCACATTTAGACAAATAGAAACTCAAAATTCGTCATTCTTGGACACTTTCTCAACCTTTGGCCCAAAGTTCATCCATACAGGTACGAAACTCCTTTCCAAGGTTCGCAAGTAACTTTTCAACCAAACTTCGACCAAATTTGGAATGAGAGCACATTTCAACACGTAGAAACCCAAGTTTGTCCTTTTTCAAACTCTTTCTTGACCTTTTGTGTCAAAGTTCGTCCACACAAGTACAAAACTCCTCTACAGGGTTGATAACTATCTTTTGAACCAAACTTCATCCAAATTTTGAATTATAGTAGGCTTCGACATGTAGAAACCCAAAGTTCGTCCTTTTCGAACTCTTTCTTGACCTTTTGTTTCTAAGTTCGTCCATATTGGTACAAAACTCTCTCTAGGTTTTATAAGTATCTTTTGAGCCAAACTTTCTTCAAATTTTGACTTGGAGCACATTTCGACAAGTAGAAACCCAAAGTTCGTCATTTTTGGACTCTTTCTTGACCTTTTGGTCCAAAGTTTATCCATACATGTACAAAACTATTGTCCAGCGTTCATAAGTAACCTTTAAACTAAGCTTTGACCAAATTTAGAATAAGAGCACATTTCGACACGAAGAAACCCAAAGTTCATCAAAACATGTACAAAACTTATCTCTAGGGTCGTAAGTATCTTTTGTACCAAATTTTGCCCAAATTTAGACTTGGAGCACATTTCGACAAGTAGAAACCCAAAATTCGTCCTTTTAAGACTCTTTCTTGACATTTTATGCTAAGGATCATCCATACAGGTACAAAAGTCCTTTCCAGGGTTCATAAGACCTTTTGAACCAAAGTTAATCCAAATTTGGAATTATAGCGGACTTCGACATGTAAAAACCCAAAGTTCGTCTATTTCAAACTCTTTCTTGACTTTTGTGTCTAACTTCGTCCACACTAGTACAAAACTCCTCTCCAGTGTTCATATTATCTTTTGAAGCAAACTTCTTCCAAATTTTGACTTGGCGAACATTTTGACAAGTAGAAACCCAAAGTTCTTTCTTTTTAGTTTCTTTCTTTATCCTTTATGCCAAACTTTTTCCACATAGGTACAAAATTTCTTTCTTGGATATATAAGTATCTTTTGAACAAAACTTCGCCCAAAGTTTGACTTGAAACACAGTTCAACAAATAGAAACCCAAAGTTCGTCATTTTTGGACTCTTTCTTGACCTTTTGGTTCAAAGTTCATCGATACAGGTACAAAACTCCTGTCCAGGGTTCATAAGTAACTTGTAAACCAAACTTCATTTGAATTTGGAATAAAGCACATTTCGATATGTAGATACCCAAAGTTCATCCTTTTCGAACTCTTTCTTGACCTTTTATGTCAAAGTTCGTCCACATTGATACAAAACCCCCCTCTAGGGTTCAAAAGTATCTTTCTAACCAAACTTCATCCAAATTTGGACTTAGAGCACATTTCGATAAGTAGAAACCCAAAGTTCGTCCTTTCCAGACTCTTTCTTGACATTTTGAGCCAAGGGGTCATACACACACATACAAAACTCATTTCTAAGGTTCATAAGTACCTTTTCAAGCAAAGTTCGTTAAAATTTGGAACTATAGATGACTTCAACGAGAAACCTAAAGTTTGTCCTTTTCGGACTCTTTCTTGACCTTTTGTGTCTAAGTTCGTCCACATTGGTATAAAACTCCTCTCTAGGGTTCATATTTTATGAACCAAACTTCTTCCACATTTGGACTTGGAGAACATTTTGACAAGTAAAAATCCAAAGTTCTTCATATTTAGTCTCTTTCTTTACTCTTTCTTTACCCTTTGTGTCTAAGTTCGTCCAAACTGGTAAAAAACTCCTCTCCAGGGTTCATAACTATCTTTTGAACCAAACTTCTTCTAAATTTTGACTTGGAGGATGTTTCGACAAATAGAAACCCAAAGCTCGTCCTTTTTAGTCTATTTCTTTACCCTTTGTGCCAAAGTTCGTCCACATAGGTACAAAAATCCTTTCTAGGGTTCATAAGTATCTTTTGAACCAAACTTCGTCCAAATTTTATCTATGAGCACAATTGGACAAGTAGAAACCCACAATTCATCATTTTTTGACTTTTTCTTGACCTTTTCGTCCAAATTGCATCCATACAAGTAGAAAACTCTTGTCCAGGGTTCATAAGTAACTTTTAAACCAAATTTCAAACAAATTTGGACTGAGACCACATTTCGACACGTAGAAACCCAAAGTTTGTCCTTTTCGGACTGTTTCTTGACCTTTTGTGTCAAAGTTTAAACTTGGAGCACATTTCAACAAGTAGAAATCCAAAGTTCGTTATTTTTGGACTCTTTCTTGACCTTTTGGTCCAAAGTCCATCTCTTGTCCAGGGTTCATTAGTAATTTAAACCAAACTTCGACAAAATTTGAATTGAGAGCATATTTCAGCACGTAGAAACCCAAAGTTTGTTCTTTTCGGACTCTTTCTTGACATTTTGTGCCAAGGTTCATCCACACATGTATACAAAACTCCTTTCCAGGGTTCAAAACTACCTTTTGAACCAAAGTACATTCAAATTTGAAATTATAGCAAACCTTTTTTTTATAGGTAATACTATTATACAACAACAAGGAGGATCCCACAGCTCGGGATCAAGGTATCACAACAACAAAGCACAAAACCACATAACAAAGCCAAACAGAAAGTAAACAAAACAATCCACCAGGGCAAGAGAAACAAGAAATAAAAGAAACTTCACAAACAGGGGATAACAGAATAACAAAGAACAATAGAAAGAGGAGAAAGAAAAAACATGATGATGACGAGCTAAATCAAACCAAAAAGATCAACCTGCCATGAAGCAGCACGAGCACGAACTAAAGAAACCATATGGTGGAACAGAGCTGGCACTGTCCTGGGGCGATCCCCATGAAGCCGATTCCACTCCTGCCATATGAAGTAGATAGATGCATACCAGAAGACTCGAAACAGCTTACTACGCACCCCTTACCAGACCCTACTCGACATAACCAATTCAATTCGACATCCCAACCCGTCACCCAATGAGACGACCCCAACTGACACAGAACACCCAACCACACCTCTCTCCCAAAGTCACACTAAAAAAATAAATGGTCCCGAGACTCTGCACCACCCACGCATAGGAGACACCCCCTCCCCCCATAGAAGACACATCCAACCTTATTAACCAATCCCCTGTACCCAACCGATCCATCATGGCTAATAAAGCACAAAATGAGTGACGTGGAATACCACCCTCCGACCATAGAAGACATGCCTAAGACACCCTAGGACGACGAGGAAGCACACTCTCCCACACACTAGCAATAGAAAACCGACCACTAGCACTTGGAACCCACACCCAGTAATCCTTCCCACTCACCCTAGGCCCTATTGCCTAAATTAAACCCCAGATCTCGAGCAACTCCCACGATACTATAGGCCACCTCCACCCTCCCTCACCATCCATAAACTCTGATACACGTGCCTTCAGTCTACAAGTTGCATCATAAACTACCCTAGATACGTCTCCAAAATCCCCCCCTTCCTGGTAACCAAGGTTCCCACCAAACAAAACAAGATCTCCCATCACCCACCATCAAACGAACTAGACGTTTGAATCTATCTCTACACCGCAAGATAGCCCTTAAGCACCAAAACCTCCCTGCTTCACTTCGAACCACCCATAAGGACCTCCCACGCAGAACATACTCTTCCATGGTATAAAACTACTTTACAGGGTTCATAACACCTTTTGAACCAAATTTCGTCCAAATTTTTAGCATATCAGACTTCCACTTGTAGAAATCCAAAGTTCGTCCTTTTTGTACTCTTTCTCGACCTTTTGTGACTAAGTTCGTCCACAATGGTACAAAACTACTTTCAAGAGTTCATAAGTACCTTTTGAACCAAACTTCGTCCAAATTTTTAGTCATAGTAGACTTCCACTTGTAGAAAATCAAAGCTCGTCCTTTTTGGACTCTTTCTCGACCTTTTGTGTCTAAGTTCGTCCACGATGGTTCAAAACTACTTTCCAAGGTTCTTACCTTTTGAACCAAACTTCGTCCAAATTTTTAGTCATAGCAGACTTCCACTTGTAGAAATACAAAGTTCGTCCTTTTCGGACTCTTTCTCGACCTCTTGTGCCTAAGTTCGTCCACAATGGTACATAACTACTTTCAAGGGTTCATAAGTACCTTTTGAACCAAATTTTTAGTCATCTTAGACTTCCACTTGTAGAAATCCAAAGTTCATACTTTTCGGAATCTTTCACGACCTTTTTTCCTTTTCCAACTCTTTCTCGACATTTTGTGCCTAAGTTCATCAAAAATGGTACAAAACTACTTTCCAGGGTTCATAAGTACCTTTTGAACCAAACTTCATCCAACTTTTTAGTCATAGCAGACTTCAACTTTTCGAAATACAATGTTTGTCCTTTTCGAACTCTTTCTTGACCTTTTGTGCCTATGTTCGTCCACAATGGAAAAAAACTACTTTCCAAGGTTCATAAGTACCATTTGAACCAAACTTCGTCCAAATTTGTCCTAGCAGACTTCCACTTATTGAAATCCAAATTTCGTCCTTTTCGAACTCTTTCTCGACCATTTGTGCCTAAGTTTGTCAACAATGGTACAAAACTGGTTCATTAAGTACCTTTTGAACCAAACTTCGTCCAAATTTGTCATAGCAGACTTCCACTTATTGAAATCCAAATTTCGTCCTTTTCAGACTCTTTCTCCATCTTTTGTGCATACGTTTGTCAACAATGGTACAAAACTACTTTCCAAGGTTCATAAGTTCCTTTTGAACCAAACTTCGTTCAAATTTGTCATAGCAGACTTCCACTTGTAGAAATCAAAAGTTCGTCCTTTTCGGACTCTTTCTCAACCTTTTGTACCTAAATTCGTCCTCAATGGTACAAAACTACTTTCCAGGAATTATAAGTTCCTTTTGAACCAAATTTCGTCAAAATTTTAGCCATAGTAGACGGAAACTTGTAGAAATCCAAAGTTCGTCCTTTTCGGACTCTTTCTCAACCTCTTGTGTCTAAGTTCGTCCACAATGGTACATAACTATTTTCAAGGGTTCATAAGTACCTTTTGAACCAAACTTCGTCCAAATTTTGAGTCATCTTTGACTTCCACTTGTAGAAATCAAAAGTTCATACTTTTCGAAATCTTTCTCGACCTTTTTTCCTTTTCCAACTCTTTCTCGACCTTTTGTGCCTAAGTTGATCAAAAATGGTACAAAACTACTTTCCAGGGTTCATAATTACCTTTTGAACAAAACTTCTTCCAAATTTTTGGTTATAGCAGACTTCCACTTGTAGAAATCCAAAATTCGTCCTTTTCGGACTCTTTCTCGACCTTTTGTGCTTATGTTCGTCCACAGTGGTACAAAACTACTTTCCAAGGTTCATAAGTACCTTTTGAACAAAACTTCATTAAAATTTGTAGTCATAGCAGACTTCCACTTATAAAAATCCAAAGTTCGTTTTTTTCGGACTCTTTCTTGACATTTTGTGCCTACGTTCGTCCACAATGGTACAAAACTACTTTCTAGGGTTCATAAGTACCTTTTGAACAAAACTTCGTCCAAATTTTTACTCATAGCAAACTTCCACTAGTAAAAATCCAAAGTTCGTCCTTTTCGGACTCTTTCTCGACCTCTTGTGCCTAAGTTTATCCACAATGGTACAAAACTACTTTCAAGGGTTCATAAGTATCTTTTGAACCAAACTTCGTCCAAATTTTGAGTCATCTTTGACTTCCACTACTTTTCGGACTCTTTCTCGACCTTTTTTCCTTTTCCAACTCTTTCTCGACCTTTTGTGCCTAAGTTGATAAAAAATGGTACAAAACTACTTTCCAGGGTTCATAATTTACTTTTTGAACAAAACTTTTTCCAAATTTTTGGTCATAGCAGACTTCCACTTTTAGAAATCCAAAATTCGTTCTTTTCGGACTCTTTCTCGACCTTTTGTGCTTATGTTTGTCCACAGTGGTACAAAACTACTTTCCAAGGTTCATAAGTACCTTTTGAACCAAAGTTCATTAAAATTTTTAGTCATAGCAGACTTCCACTTATAGAAATCCAAAGTTCGTTCTTTTCGAACTCTTTCTTGACATTTTGTGCCTACGTTCGTCCACAATGGTACAAAACTACTTTCCAGGGTTCATAAGTACATTTTGAACAAAACTTCGTCCAAATTTTTAGTCATAGCAAACTTCCACTAGTAAAAATCCAAAGTTCTTCCTTTTCGGACTCTTTCTCGACCTCTTGTGCCTAAGTTCATCCACAATGGAACATAACTAATTTCAAGGGTTCATAAGTATCTTTTGAACCAAACTTCGTCCAAATTTTGAGTCATCAAACTTCCACTACTTTTCGGACTCTTTCTCGACCTTTTTTCCTTTTCCAACTCTTTCTCGACCTTTTGTGCCTAAGTTGATTAAAAATGGTACAAAACTACTTTCCAGGGTTCATAATTACCTTTTGAACAAATCTTCTTCCAAATTTTTGGTCATAGTAGACTACCACTTGTAGAAATCCAAAATTCGTCCTTTTCGGACTATTTCTCAACCTTTTGTGCTTATGTTCATCCACAGTGGTACAAAACTACTTTCCAAGGTTCATAAGTACCTTTTGAGGCAAAGTTCATTAAAATTTTTAGTCATAGCAAACATCCACTTATAGAAATCCAAAGTTCGTTCTTTTCGGACTCTTTCTTGACATTATGTGCCTACGTTCGTCCATAATGGTACAAAACTACTTTCCAGGGTTCATAAGTGTTTTTTGAATCAAAATTCTACCAAATTTTTTGTCATAACAGAGTTCCACTTGTAGAATTTCAAAGTTTGTCATTTTTGGACTCTTTCTCGACCTTTTGTGCCTCAAGTTCGTCCACACCAGTACAAAACTACTTTCCAGGGTTCATACTTGTCTTTTGAACTAAATTTCTTCCAAATTTTTAGTCATAGCAGACTTCCACTTGTAGGAATACAAAGTTTATCCTTTTCGGACTCTTTTTCGACGTTTTAAGCCTAAGTTCGTCGACATACGTACAAAATTTCTTTTCTAGGGTTAATAAGTACCTTTTGAATAAAACTTTGTCCAAATTTTGACTTGGAGCAATATTCGAAAAGTAGAAACCTGAAGTTCGTCATTTTTGGACTCTTTCTTGGCGTTTTTGTCCTAAGTTCATCAATATAGCAATTAAAATTTTCTCCAGAGTTCATAAATAAGTTTTAAACAAAACTTCGACCAAATTTTGACTGAGAGCATATTTTGACACGTAGAAAGCAAAAGTTCGTCCTTTCTGGACTCTTTCTCAACCTTTTGTGTCAAAGTTCGTACACAAAGGTACCAAAAAACCCCTCTCTAGAGTTCATAAGTATCTTTTGAACTAAACTTCATCCAAATTTTTAATCATAGTAGACGACTTCCACTTGTACTTGAAGTGTCAAAGTTTTTAGGCACAATTGTACTTCTTCCAAATTTTTAGTCATAAGTGTCAAAGTTCGTACACAAAGGACTAAATTTGGACTTGAAGCACATTTAGACAAGTAGAAACCCAAAGTTCATCCTTTTCAGACTCTTTCTTGAAAATTTGTACCAACATTCATCCTTTCTAGTCTCTTTCTTTACCCTTTGTGGCAATGTTCTTCCACGTAGGTACACAACTATCTTTCCAGAGTTCATAAGTACCTTTTCAACCAAACTTCGTCCAAATTTTTAGTCATAGTACACGACTTCCACTTGTAGAAATCAAAAGTTCGTCCTTTTCGGACTCTTTCTCGACCTTTTATGCCTAAGTTCATCCACAATGGTATAAAACTACTTAACAGGGTTCATAAGTATGTTTTGAACCAAACTTCGTCCAAATTTTTAGTCATAGCAGACTTCCACTTGTATAAATCCAAAGTTCGTCTTTTTCGTACTCTTTCTCGATCTTTTGATCCTAAGTTCATCCACAATGGTATAAAACTACCTTGAAGGGTTCATAAGTATCTTTTATACCAAACTTCATCCAAATTTTTAGTCATAGCAGACTTCCACTTGTAGAAATCAAAAAGTCGTCCTTTTCAGACTCTTTTTCGACCATTTGTGCCTAAGTTCGTTGACAATAGTTCAAAACTACTTTCCAAGGATTATAAGTACGTTTTGAACCAAACTTCATCTAAATTTTAAGTCATAGCAGAGTACCAGTTGTAGAAATCCAAAGTTCTCACTTTTCAGGCTCTTTCTCGACGTTTTGTGCCTATGTTCGTCCACAATGGTACAAAACTGCTTTCCTAGGTTCATAAGTACCTCTTGAACCAAATTTCGTCCAAATTTTTAGTCATAGTAGACTTCCACTTGTAGAAATCCAAAGTTCGTCCTTTTCGGAATCTTTCTCGACCTTTTGTGCCTAAGTTCGTTCACAATGATACAAACCTACTTCCCATGGTTCATAAGTACCTTTTAAACTAAATTTCGTCCAAAGTTTTAGTCATATCAGACTTCCACTTGTAGAAATCCAAAAGTTTGTTCTTTTCAGACTCTTTCTCGACCTTTTGCGCCTAAGTTCGTCCACAATGATACAAAACTACTTTCCAGGGTTCATAAGTGCCTTTTGAACCAAACTTCGTCCAAATTTTTAGTCATTGCAGACTTCCACTTGTAGAAATCAAAATTTCGTTCTTTTCAGAATCTTTCACGACCTTTTGTGCCTAAGTTCGTCCACAATGGTACAAAACAACTTCCCAAGGTTCATAAGTACCTTTTAAACCAAACTTCATCCAAATTTTTAGTCGTAGCAGACTTCCACTTGTAGAAATTCAAAGTTCGTCCTTTTTGGAATCTTGTTCGACCTTTTGTGAATAAGTTGTCCACAATGGTACAAAACTACTTTCTAGGGTTCATAAGTACCTTTTAAACCAAACTTCGTCCAAATTTTTTGTCATAGCAGACTTCCACTTGTAGAAATCCAAAGTTCGTCCTTTTCGGACTATTTCTTGACCTTTTACACAGGTTCATCCACAATGGTACAAAACTACTTTCCAAGGTTCATAAGTTCCATTTAAACCAAACTCTATCCAAATTTTTAGTCATAGCAGAGTTATACTTGTAGAAATCTAAAGTTCGTCCTTTTTGGAATCTTGTTTGACTTTTTGTGCCTAAGTTCGTCTAGAATGGTACAAAACTACTTTCCAGGGTTTATAAGTAACTTTTGAACCAAACTTCATCCAAATTTTTAGTCATAGAAGACTTCCACTTTTAGAAATACAAAGTTTGTCCTTTTCAGACTCTTTCTCGAACTTTTGTGCCTAAGTTCGTCCACATTGGTACAAAACTACTTTCCAGGGTTCATAATTACCTGTTAAACAAAACTTCGTCCAATTTTTTAGTCATAGCAGACATCGACTTGTAGAAATAAAAAATTCGTCCTTTTTGGACTCTTTCCTCGACCTTTTGTGCCTATGTTAGTCTATAATGGTTCAAAATTACTTTCCAGGGTTCATAAGTACCTTTTAAACCAAATGTCGTCTAACTTATTAGTCATAACAGACTTCCACTTGTAGAAAATCAAAGTTCGTCCTTTCAGACTCTTTCTCGATCTTTTGTGCCTAAGTTCGCCACAATAGTACAAAACTACATTCCAGGGTTATAAGTACCTTTTGAACCAAACTTCGTCCAAATTTTTAGTCATATCAGACTTCAACTTGTAGAAATTAAAAGTTCGTCTTTTTTGGACTTTTTCTCGACTGTTTGTGCCTAAGTTCGTCCACAATGGTACAAAACTACTTTCCAGGGTTCCTAAGTACCTTTTGAACCAAACTTCTTCCAAATTTTTAGTCATGGCAGACAGTAGGAATCCAAAGTTCGTCCTTTTCGGACTCTTTCTCGACCTTTTGTGCCTTAGTTCATCCACACTGGTACAAAACTACTTTCTAGGGTTCATAACTACCTTTTGAACAAAACTTTGACCAAATTTTGACTTGGAGTACATGTCGAAAAGTAGAAACCTGAAATTCGTCATTTTTGGACTCTCTCTTCATGTTTTGGTCCCAAGTTCAATAATATAGGTATTAAACATCTTTCCAGAGTTCATAAGTAACTTTTAAATCAAACTTCGACCAAATTTGGGCTGAGAGCAAATTTTTCGAACTCTTTCTCGACCTTTTGTGTCAAAGTTCATCCATAGAGGTACAAAAACCTATCTCCATTGTTCATAAGTATCTTTTGAACCAAACTTCTTCAAAATTGGACAAGTAGAAACCCAAAGTTCGTCCATTTCAGATTCTTTCTTAACATTTTGTTCCAATGTTTATTCTTTCTAGTCTCTTTCTTTACTCTTTGTGCTAAAGTTTGCCAAAGTATGAATAAAATTGTGTTTCCAGGGTTCATAAGTACCTTTTGAACCAAACTTCGTCCACATTATTGGTCATAGTAGACTTCCAATTGTAGAAATCCAAAGTTCGTCCTTTTCGGACTCTTTCTCGACCTTTTGTGCCTAAGTTCCTCCACACTAGTACAAACGTACTTTCCAGGGTTCATAAGTACCTTTTGAACCGAGCTTCGTCCAAATTTTTAGTCATAGCAGACTTCCACTTGTAGAAATCCAAAGTTTGTCCTTTTCGGATTCTTTCTCAACCTTTTGTGCATAAGTTCATCCACAATAGTCAAAACACTTTCCAGGGTTCATAAGTACCTTTTGAACCAAACTTCATCCAAAATTTTAGTCATAGCAGACTTCTGCTTATAGAAATCCAAAGTTCATCCTTTTCGAACTCTTTCTCGACCGTTTGTGCCTAAGTTCGTCCACAATGGTACAAAACTACTTTCAAGGGATCATAAGTACCTTTTGGATCAAACTTCGTTCAATTTTTAGTCATAGCAGACTTCGACTTGTAGAAATCCAAAGTTCGTCCTTTTCGGATTCTTTCTCGACCTTTTGTGCCTAAGTTCGTCCACATTGGTACAAAACTACTTTTTAGGGTTCATAAGTACCTTTTGAACCAAACTTCGTCCAAAGTTTTAGTGATAGCAGACTTCAAAGTTTGGAAATCCAAAGTTCGTCCTTTTACAATCTTTCTCTACCTTTTGTGCCTAAGTTCCTCAACACAGGTACAAAACTATTTTCCAGGGTTCATAAGTACCTTTTAAACCAAACTTCATCCAAATTTTTATTCATAGCAGACTTCCACTTTTGGAAATCTAAAGTTCGTCCTTTTCGGAATCTTTGTTGACCTTTTGTGCCTAAGTTCATACACACTGGTACAAAACTACTTTCCAGGGTTCATAAATATCTTATAAACCAAACTTTGTCCAAATTTTTAGTCGTATCAGACTTCCAATTGTAGAAATCCAATGTTCGTTCTTTTTGGTCTCTTTCTCAACCTTTTGTGCCTAAATTCGTCCACAATGATACAAATTTCCAAGGTTCATAAGTACCTTTTGAACCAAACTTCGTCCAAATTTTTTGTCATAGCAGATTTCCACTTGTAGAAATCAGAAGTTCATCCTTTTTGGACTCTTTCTCGACCTTTTGTGCCTAAGTTCATCCACAATGGTACAAAACTAGTTTCTAGGGTTCATACCTTTTAAACCAAACTTCGTCCAAATTCTTATTCATAGCAGACTTCCCCTTGTAGAAATACAAAGTTCATCCTTTTTGGACTCTTTCTCGACCTTTTGTGCTTAAGTACGTCCACAATGGTACAAAACTACTATCCAAGGTTCATAAGTACCTTTTGAACCAAACTTCGTCTAAATTTTTAGACATAGCAAACTTCTACTTGTAGAAATCTAAAGGTCGTCCTTTTCGTTCTCTTTCTCGACCTTTTGTTTCTAAGTTCGTCCACAATGGTACAAAACTACTTTCCAAGGTTCATAAGAACCTTTAGAACCAAACTTCATCCAAATTTTTAGTCATAGCAGACTTGCACTTGTAGAAATCCAAAATTCGTCCTTTTCAAACTCTTTCTCGACTTTTGTTCCTAAGTTCGTCCACAATGGTACAAAACTACTTTTCAGGGTTAATAAGTACCTTTAGAACCAAACTTCGTCCAAATTTTTAGTAATAGCAGACTTCCATATAGGTATTAAACTTCTGTCAATATAGGTATTAAACTTATGTCCAGAATTCATATGTAACTTTTGAGCAAAACTTCGACCAGATTTGGACTGAGAGCACTATTTTACACGTAGCAACCCAAAGTTTGTCCTTTCGGACTCTTTCTCGACCTTTGTGTCAAAGTTCGTCCATAAAGGTACAAACGCCCCTGCCAGAGTTCATAAGTATCTTTTAAACCAAACTTCTTCCAAATTTGGACTTGAAACACATTTCGACAAGTAGAAACCCAAAGTTCGTCCTTTTGAGACTCTTTATTGACATTTTGTGCCAAAGTTCATCCTTTTTAGTCTCTTTCTTTATCCTTTGTGCCAAAGTTCGTCCACGTAGGTACAAAATTGTCTTTCCAGGGTTCATAAGTACCTTTTGAACTAAACTTCGTCAAAATTTTTAGTCATAGCAGACTTCCACTTGTAGAAATCCAAAGTTCGTTCTTTTCGGACTCTTTCTCGACCTTTTGTGCTTAAGTTCATCCACAGTGGTACAAAACTACTTTCCAGGGTTCATAAGTAACTTTTGAACCGAACTTCTTACAAATTTTTAGTCATAGCAGACGGCTTGTAGAAATCCAAAGTTCATCATTTTCGGACTTTTCACGACCTTTTGTGCCTACATTCGTCCACAATGGTACAAAACTACTTTCCAGAGTTCATAAGTACCTTTTGAACAAAACTTCGTCCAAATTTTTAGTCATAGCAAACTTCCACTAGTAAATCCTTTTTGAACTCTTTCTCGACCTTTTATGCCTAAGTTCGTCCACGATGGTTCAAAACTAAGCCAAGGTTCATAAATACCTTTTGAACCAAACTTCATCGAAATTTTTAGTCATAGTAGACTTCCACTTGTAGAAATCCAAAGTTCGTCATTTTCAGACTCTTTCTCGACCTTTTGTGCCTAAGTTCGTATACACTAGTACAAAGCTACTTTCCAGGGTTCATAAGTGTCTTTTGAACCAAATTTCTGCCAAATTTTTAGTCATAAGAGACTTCCACTTGTAGAAATCCAAAGTTCGTCCTTTTTGGACTCTTTCTCGACCTTTTGTGCCGAAGTTCATCCACAGCGGTACAAAACTGCTTTCCAGGGTTTATAAGTGTCTTTTGAACCAAACTTTTTCCAAATTTTTAGTCATAGCAGACTTCCACTTATAGGAATACAAAGTTTGTCCTTTTCGGACTCTTTCTCGACTTTTTGTTCCTAAGTTCATCCACATACATACAAAATATCTTTTCTAGGGTTAATAAGTACCTTTTGAATAAAACTTTGTCCGAATTTTAACTTGGAGCACAATTTGAAAAGTAGAAACCTGAAGTTCGATATTTTTGGACTTTTTCTTGACGTTTTGGTCCCAAGTTAATCAATATAGGTATTAAACTTTTGTCCAGAGTTCATAAGTAAGTTTAAAACAAAACATCGACCAAATTTTGACTGAGAACACATTTTGACACGTAGAAATCCAAAGTTCATCCTTTCTGGACTCTTTCTCGACCTTTTGTGTCAAAGTTCATAAACAAAGGTACCAAAACCCCTCTCTAAAGTTCATAAGTATCTTTTGAACCAAACTTCTTCCAAATTTGGACTTGAAGCACATTTGGAAAAGTTGAAACCCAAAGTTCGTCCTTTTCAGACTCTTTCTTAATATTTTGTGCCAACGTTCATCCTTTCTAGTCTCTTTAAACCCTTTTTGGCAATGTTCTTCCACGTAGGTGCAAAATTATCTTTCCAGACTTCATAAGTATCTTTTGAACCAAACTTCGTCCAAATTTTTAGTCATCTGACTTCCACTTCTAGAAATTCAAAGTTCGTCCTTTTTGGACTCTTACACGACCTTTTGTGCCTAAGTTCATCCACGATGGTTCAAAACTACTTTCCAAGATTCATAAGTACCTTTTGAACCAAACTTCATCCAAATTTTTAGTCATAGCAGACTTCCAGTTGTAGAAATCCAAAGTTCGTACTTTTCAGACTCTTTCTCGACCTTTTGTGCCTGAGTTCGTCTACACTGGTACAAAACTACTTTCCAGGGTTCATAAGTGTCTTTTGAACCAAATTTTTGCGAAATGTTTAGTCATAACAGACTTCCACTTATAGAAATTCAAAGTTCGTCTTTTTGGACTCTTTCTCGAATTTTTGTGCCTAAGTTCATCCACAATAGTCAAAAAACTTTCCAGGGTTCATAAGTACCTTTTGAACGAAACTTCATCCAAAATTTTAGTCATAGCAGACTTCTGCTTATAGAAATCCAAAGTTCATCCTTTTCGGACTCTTTCTCGACCGTTTGTGCCTAAGTTCGTCCACAATGGTACAAAACTACTTTCCAGGGATCATAAGTACCTTTTGGATCAAACTTCGTTCAAATTTTTAGTCATAGCAGACTTCGACTTGTAGAAATCCAAAGTTCGTCCTTTTCGGATTCTTTCTCGACCTTTTGTGCCTAAGTTCGTCCACATTGGTACAAAACTACTCTGCAGGCTTCATAAGTGTCTTTTGAACCAAACTTCTTCAAAATTTTTAGTCATAGCAGACTTTCATTTATAGAAATCCAAAGTTCGTCCTTTCGGACTGTTTCTCAACCTTTTGTGCCTAAGTTCGTCCACAATGGTAAAAAACTACTTTCCAGGATTCATAAGTACCTTTTGAACCAAACTTCATCCAAATTTTTAGTCATAGCAGACTTCCACTTGTAGAAATCCAAAGTTCGTCCTTTTCGGATTCTTTCTCAACCTTTTGTGCATAAGTTCATCCACAATAGTCAAAACACTTTCCAGGGTTTATAAGTACCTTTTGAACCAAAATTCATCCAAAATTTTAGTCATAGCAGACTTCTGCTTATTGAAATCCAAAGTTCATCCTTTTCGGACTCTTTCTCGACCGTTTGTGCCTAAGTTCGTCCACAATGGTACAAAACTACTTTCCAGGGATCATAAGTACCTTTTGGATCAAACTTCGTTCAAATTTTTAGTCATAGCAGACTTCGACTTGTAGAAATCCAAAGTTCGTCCTTTTCGGATTCTTTCTCGACCTTTTGTGCCTAAGTTCGTCCACATTGGTACAAAACTACTCTGCAGGCTTCATAAGTGTCTTTTGAACCAAACTTCTTCAAAATTTTTAGTCAAAGCAGACTTCCATTTATAGAAATCCAAAGTTCGTCCTTTCGGACTGTTTCTCAACCTTTTGTGCCTAAGTTCGTCCACAATGGTAAAAAACTACTTTCCAGGGTTCATAAGTACCTTTTGAACCAAACTTCATCCAAATTTTTAGTCATAGAAGACTTCCACTTGTAAAAATCCAACGTTCGTCCTTTTCGAACTCTTTCTGGGCCTTTTGTGCCGAAGTTTGTCCACATTTGTACTAAACTACTTTCCAGGGTTCGTAAGTACCTTTTGAACCAAACTTCGTCATAATTTTTAGTCACAACAGACTACCACTTGTAGAAATCCAAAGTTCGTCCTTTTCGAAATCTTTCTGGACCTTTTGTGCCTAAGTTCGTCCACACTCGTACAAAACTACTTTCCAGGGTTCATAAGTACCTTTTGAACCAAACTTTGTCCAAATTTTTAGTCATAGCAGACTTCCACTTGTAGAAATCAAAAGTTCATCATTTTCGGACTCTTTCTCGACCTTTTGTGCCTAAGTTCGTCCACAATGGTACAAAACTACTTTCCATGGTTCATAAGTACCTTTTGAATGAAACTTCGTTCAAATATTTAGTCATAGCAGACTTCCACTTGTAAAAATCCAAAGTTCGTCCTTTTCGGACTCTTTCTCGAACTTCTGGGCCTATGTTCGTCCACAATGGTACAAAACTACTTTCCCGGGTTCATGAGTACGTTTTGAACAAAACTTCGCCCAAATTTTTAGTCATAGCAGACTTCCACTTGTAGAAATCCAATGGTCACCATTTTCGGACTCTTTCTCGACCTTTTGTCTTAAGTTCGTCCACAATGGTACAAAACTACTTTCCACGGTTCATAAGTACCTTTTAAACGCAATATCAACCAAATTTTTATTCATAATAGACTTCCACTTGTAGAAATCCAAAGTTCGTCTTTTTGGAATCCTTCTCGACCTTTTGCGCCTAAGTTCGTCCACTAGATTCCGACCTTTTGTGCCTAAGTCCGTCCACAATAGTACAAAACTACTTTCCAGGTTTCATAAATAACTTTTGAACAAAACTTCGTCCAAATTTTTAGTAATAGCAGACTTCTACTTGTAGAAATCCAAAGTTCGTCCTTTTCGGACTCTTTCTCGACCTTTTGTACCTAAGTTCGTCCACACTGGTACAAAACTACATTGCAGGGTTCATAAGTGTCTTTTGAACCAAACTTCTTCAAAATTTTTAGTCATAGCAGACTTCCACTTATAGATATACAAAGTTTGTCCTTTTTGGACTCTTTCTCGACCTTTTATGCCTAAGTTCGTCCACAATGGTACAAAACTACTTTTCAGAGTTTATATGTAACTTTTAAACTAAACTTCGTATAAATTTTTAGTCATAGTAGACTTCCACTTGTAGAAATCCAAAGTTCGTCGTTTTCGGAATCTTTCTCGACCTTTTGTGTCTAAGTCCGTCCACAATGGTACAAAACTACTTTCCAGGGTTCATAAGTAACTTTTGAACCAAACTTCGTCCAAATTTTTAGCCATAGCAGACTTCCACTTGTAGAAATCAAAAGTTCGTCCAATTCGGACTCTTTCTCAACCTTTTGTCCCTATTTTCGTCTACAATGGTACAAAACTACTTTCCAGGGTTCATAAGTACGTTTTGATCCAAACTTTGTCCAAATTTTTAGTCATAGGAGACTTCCACTTGTAGAAATCAAAAGTTTGTCCTTTTCAGACTCTTTCTCGACCTTTTTTGCCTAAGTTCATCTGCAATAGTACAAAACTACTTTCCTGGGTTCATAAGTACGATTTGAATCAAACTTCGTCCAAATTTTTAGTCAGACTTCCACTTGTAGAAATCCAATGTTCGTTCTTTTCGGATTCTTTCTCGATCTTTTGTTCATAAGTTCGTCCACAATAGTACAAAACTACTTTCCATGGTTCATAAGTACTATTTGAACTAAACTTCATCCAATATTTTAGTCATAGTTGACTTCCACTTGTAAAAGTACAAAGTTCGTCCTTTTCGGACTCTTTTTCGACCTTTTGTGCCTAGGTTCGTTCACAATGGTACAAAACTAACTTTCTGGGTTCATAAGTACCTTTTGAACCAAACTTCGTCCAAATTTTTAGTCATTGCAGACTTCCACTTGTAGAAATCCAAAGTTCATCCTTTTCAGAATCTTTCACGACCTTTTGTGCCTAAATTTATCCACAATGGTACAAAACTACTTTTCAGGGTTCATAAGTACCTTTTGAAACAAACTTCGTCCAAATTTTTAGACATAGAAGACTTCTACATGTAGAAATCCAATGTTCATCCTTTTCGGACTCTTTCTTGAAATTTTGTACATAAGTTCGTCCACAAAGGGTTCATAAGTACCTTTTAAACCAAACTTCGTCAAAATTATTAGTCATAGCACTCTTCCCTTGGTAGAAATCTAAAGTTCGTACTTTTTGGACTCTTTCTCGACCTTTTGTGCCTAAGTTCGTCCACAATGGTACAAACTTACTTTCCAGGGTTCATAAGTATCATTTGAACCAAACTTCGCTAAATTTTTATTCATAGTAGACTTCCACTTGTAGAAATCAAAAGTTCGTTCTTTTCGGACTCTTTGTCAACCTTTTGTGCCGAAGTTCATCCACAATGATACGAAACTTCTTTCCAGGGTTCATAAGTATCTTTTGAACCAAACTTCTTCCAAATTTGGACTTGAACACATTTGGACAAGTAGAAACCCATAGTTCGTCCTTTTCAGAATCTTTCTTGACATTTTGTACCAACGTTCATCCTTTCTAGTCTCTTTCTTTACCCTTTGTGGCAATGTTTTTCACGTAGGTACAAAATTATCTTTCCAGAGTTATGTACCTTTTAAACCAAACTTCGTCAAATTTGGACTGAGAGCACATTTTGACATGTAGAAACCCAAAGTTTGTCCTTTTCAGACTCTTTCTTGACATTTTGTGCCAACGTTCATCCTTTCTAGTCGATCTCTACCCTTTTTGCTAAACTTCATTCAGGTAGTACAAAATTGTCTTTCTAGGGTTCATAAGTACCTTTTGAACCAAACTTTGTCCAAATGTTTTGTCATAGCAGACTTCCACTTGGAAAAATCTAAAGTTCGTCCTTTTCGGAATCTTTCTCGAACTTTTGTGCCTAAGTTTGTCCACAATGGTACAAAACTACTTTCACGGGTTCACAAGTGTCTTTTGAACAAAACTTCTTCCAAATGTTTAGTCATAGCAGACTTCCATTTCTAGAAATCCAAAGTTCGTCCTTTTCGGACTCTTTCTTGAACTTTTGTGCCTAGGTTCGTCCATACTGGTACAAAACTACTTTCCAAGGTTCATAAGTGTCTTTTGAACCAACCTTCTTCCAAATTTGGACTTTGAGGACGAACTTTTTGGACTCTTTCTTGACCTTTTGTGCCTATGTTTGTCCACAATGGTACAAAACAACTTTCTAGGGTTCATAAGTATCTTTTGAACCAAACTTCGTCCAAATTTTTAGACATAGCAGATTTCCACTTGTAGAAATACAAACTTCGTCCTTTTCGGACTCTTTCTCGACCTTTTGTGCGTAAGTTCGTCCACAATGGTACAAAACTACTATCCAAGGTTCATAAGTACGACTCTTTGTTGACCTTTTGTGCCTAAGTTTGTCCACAATGGTAAAAAACTACTTTCCAGGGTTCATAAGTACCATTTGAACCAAACTTCGTCCAAATTTTAGTCATTGCAGACTTCCACTTGTAAAAATCCAAAGTTCGTCCTTTTCGGACTCTTTCTCGACCTTTTGTGCCTATGTTCGTCCACAATGGTACAAAACTACTTTTTAGGGTTCATAAGTACCTTTTGAACCAAACTTCGTCCAAATTTTTAGTCATAGCAGACTTCCACTAGTAGAAATCCGAAGTTCGTCCGTTTTGGACTCTTTCTCGACCTTTTGTACCTAAGTTCGTCCACAATGGTACAAAATTATTTTCCAAGGTTCATAAGTATCTTTTGAAGCAAACTACATCCAAATTTTTAGTCATACCAGACTTCTACTTGTAATCCAAAGTTCATCCTCTTCGGACTCTTTCTCAACCTTTTGTGCCTAGTTCGTCCACACTAGTACAAAACTACTTTCCAGGGATCATAAGTGTCTTTTGAACCAAACTTCTTCCAAATTTTTAATCATAGACGACTTCCACTTGTAGAAATCCAAAGTTTGTCATTTTCGGACTTTTTCACGACCTTTTGTGCCTAAGTTCGTCCGCACTGGTACAAAACTACTTTCCAGGGTTCATAAGTGTCTTTTGAACCAAACTTCTTCCAAATCTTGACTTGGAGCACATTTCGACAAGTAGAAACCCAATGTTCGTTCTTTTCAGTTACTTTCTTTACCTTTTGTGCCAATGTTCATCCACATACGTACAAAATTCCGTCCTAGGGTTCATAATTACCATTTTAACAAAACTTTGTCCAAATTTTGACCTTGAGCACATTTCGAAAAGTAGAAACCTGAATTTAATCATTTTTTGACTCTTTCTTGACGTTTTGGTCCCAAGTTCATCAATATAGGTATTAAAGTTTTGTCCAGAGTTCATATATAACATTTAAACCAAACTTCGACCAAATTTGGATTGAGATCACATTTTGACAGGTAGAAACCAAGAGTTCGTCCTTTCCGGAATCTTTCTCAACCTTCTGTGTCAAAGTTCGTTCACAAAGGTACAAAACCCACTCTCCAGAGTTCATAAGTACCTTTTAATCCAAACTTCTTCCAAATTTGGACATGAAGCAAATTTTTACAAGTAGAAGCCCAAAGTTTGTCCTTTTCAGACTCTTTCTTAATATTTTATGCCCACGTTCATCCTTGATAGTCTCTTTCTTTACCCTTTGTGCCAAAGTTCATCCACGTAGATACAAAATTGTCTTTCCAGGGTTCATAAGTACCTTTTGAACCAAACTTCGTACAAATTTTTATTCATAGCAGACTTCCACATATAGAAATTCAAAGTTCGTCCTTTTCGGACTGTTTCTCAACGTTTTGTGCCTAAGTTCGTCCACAATGGTACGAAACTACTTTCCAAGATTCATAAGTACCTTTTGAACCAAACTTCGTCCAAATTTTTAGTCATAGAAGACTTCCACTTGTAGAAATTCAAAGTTCGTCCTTTTCGGACTCTTTCTCAACTTTTTGTGCCTATGTTCGTCCACAATGGTACAAAACTACTTTTCAGGGTTCATAAGTAAGTTTTGAACCAAACTAAATCCAAATTTTTAGTCATTGCAGACTTCCACTTGTAAAAATCCAAAGTTCGTCCTTTTTGGACTCTTTCTCAACCTTTTGTGCCTATGTTCGTCCACAATGGTACAAAACTACTTTTCAGGGTTCATAAGTACCTTTTGAACCAAACTTCGTCCAAATTCTTAGTCATAGCAGACTTCCACTAGTAGAAATCCGAAGTTCGTCCTTTTTGGACTCTTTCTCGACCTTTTGTTCCTAACTTCATCCACAATGGTACAAAACTACTTTCCAGGGTTCATAAGTACCTTTTGAACCAAACTTCGTCCAAATTTTTAGACATAGCAGACTTCCACTTGTAGAAATCCAAAGTTCGTCCTTTTTGGACTCTTTCTCGAACTTTGGAGCCTAAGTTCGTCTACAATGGTACAAAACTACTTTCCAAGGTTCATAGGTACCTTTTGAACCAAACTTCGTTTAAATTTTTAGACATAGCAGACTTCTACTTGTAGAAATCTAAAGTTCGTCCTTTTCGTTCTCTTTCTCGACCTTTTGTTAAGTTCGTCCACAATGGTACAAAACTACTTTCCAGGGTTCATGACCTTTAGAACCAAACTTCGTCCAAATTTTTAGTCATAACAGACTTGCACTTGTAGAAATCCAAAGTTTGTCCTTTTCGGACTCTTTCTCGACCTTTTGTTCATATGTTCGTCCACAATGGTACAAAAATACTTTCCAGTGTTCATAAGTACCTTTTGAATCAAACTTCATCAAAATTTTTGTCATAGCAGACTTCCACATGTTGAAATTTATAATTTGTCCTTTTCGGAATCATTCACGATCTTTTGTGCCTATGTTCGTCTTGTACAAAACTACTTTTCGTTGTTCATAAGTACCTTTTGAACCAAACTTCGTCCAAATTTTTAGTTATAGTAGTTTTCCCCTTGTAAAAATCCAAAATTCGTCCTTTTCGGACTCTTTCTCGCCATTTGTGCCTAAGTTCATCCACAATGGCACAAAACTACTTTGCAGTGTTTATAAGTACCTTTTGTACTAAACTTCTTCCAAATTTTTAGTCATAGCAGACTTCCACGAGTAGAAATCCAAAGTTTGTCCTTTCCAGAACCTTTCTCAACCTTTTATGCCTAAGTTCGTCCAAAATGGTTGAAAACTACTTTCTAGGATTCGTAAGTGTCTTTTGAACTAAATTTCTTCCAAATTTTTAGTCATAGCAGACTTCCAATTGTAGAAATCCAAGATTCGTCCTTTACGGACTCATTATCATCCTTTTGTTCCCAAGTTCGTCAACAATGGTACGAAACTACTTTCCAGGGTTCATAAGTACCTTTTGAACCCAAATTCGTCCAAATTTTTAGACATAGCAGACTTCCACTTGTAGAAATCCAAAGTTCGTCCTTTTTGGACTCTCTCTCGAACTTTTGAGCCTAAGTTCGTCCACAATGGTACAAAAATACTTTCTAGGGTTCATAAGTACCTTTTGAACCAAGCTTCGTCCAAATTTTTTGTCATAGCAGACTTCCAATTGTAGAAATCCATAGTTCACCCTTTTTGGTCTCTTTCTCGACCTTTTGTGCCTATGTTCGTCCAAAATGGTACAAAACTACTTTCCATGGTTCATAACTACCTTTTGAACCAAACTTCTTCTAAATAAAGTCATAGTAGACTTCAACTTCTAGAAATCCAAAGTTCATACTTTTCAGAATCTTTCTCGACCTTTTGTGCCTAAGTTCGTCCACAATTGTACAAAACTACTTTCATAAGTACCTTTTGAACAAAACTTTTTCCAAATTTTTAGTCATAGCAAACTTCCACTTATAGAAATCAACAGGTCGTCCTTTTCATAATCTTTTCGACCTTTTATGCCTATGTTTGTCCAACATCGTACAAAACTACTTTCTAGGGTTCATAAGTACCTTTTGAACCAAACTTCATCCAAATTTTTAGTCATAGCAGAATTCAACTTTTAGAAATACAAAGTTCATCCTTTTCGGACTCTTTCTCGACTTCTTGTGCCTAACTTCGATCACAATGGAACAAAACTACTTTCCAGGGTTCATAAGTACCTTATTAACGAAACTTCATCCAAATTTTTAGTCATATCAGACTTCCACTTGTAGAAATCCAAAATTCGTCCTTTTCTGACTCTTTCTCAACCTTTTGTGCCTATGTTCGTCCACAATGGTACAAAACTACTTTCCAGGGTTCATCAGGACGTTTTGAACCAAATTCGTCAAAATTTTTAGTAATAGCAGACTTCCACTTGTAGAAATCCAAAGTTCGTCCTTTTCAGACTCTTTCTCGACCTTTTGTGCCTAAGTTCATCCATAATTGTGCAAAACTACTTTCAAGGGTTCATAAGTACCTTTTGAACAAAACTTTGTCCAAATTTTTAGTCATAGAAGAATTCAACTTGTTGAAATCCAAAGTTTGTCCTTTTCGTAATCTTTCTCGACCTTTTGTGCCTAAGTTCGTACACAACGGTACAAAATAAATTTCCAGGGTTCATAATTAACTTTCTAACCAAACTTCGTCCAAATTTTTAGTTATAGCAGATTTCCACTTGTAGAAATCTAAACTTCGTTCTTTTCGGACTCTTTCTCGACCTTTTGTGCCTAAGTTCGTCCACAATGGTACAAAACTACTTTCTAGGGTTCATAAGTGTCTTTTGATCCAAACTTCTTCCAAATTTTTAGTCATAGTAGACTTCCACTTGTAGAAATCCAATGTTCGTCTATTTTGGACTCATTCTCGACCTTTTGTGCCTAAGTTCGTCCACAATTTTACAAAACTACTTTCTTGCCTTTTATACCAAACTTCGTCAAAATTTTTAGTCATAGTAGACTTCCACTTGTAGAAATCTGTTCGTCCTTTTCAAACTCTTTCTCGACTTTTTGTGCCTAAGTTCGTCTACACTAGTACAAAACTACTTTCTAGGGTTCATAAGGTTCTTTTGAACCAAATTTCGTCCAAATTTTTAGTCATAACAGACTTCCACTTGTTTATCCAAAGTTCTTCCTTTTCGGACTCATTCTCGACCTTTTGTGCCTAAGTTCGTCCACAATGGAACAAAACTACTTTCTAGAATTTGTAAGTACCTTTTGAACAAAACTTCGTCCAAATTTTTAGTCATAGCAGACTTCCACTTGTAGAAATCCAAAGTTCGTCCTTTTCGGACTCTTTCTCTACCTTTTGTGCCTAAGTTCGTCTACAATTGTACAAAACTACTTTCCAGAGTTCATAAGTACCTTTTGAACAAAACTTTGTCCAAATTTTAGTACAAAACTTTCTCTACCAAGCCTATGTTCATCCAAATTTTAGTACAAAACTTTCTCTACCATTGTACAAAACTTTCTCTACCTTTTATACCAAACTTTGTCCAAAGTTCGTCCTTTTCGGACTATTTCTCTACCATTGTCCCTATGTTCGTCCATAATGGTACAAAACTACTTTCAAGTGTTCATAAGTAGCTTTTGAACAAAATTCGTCCAAATTTTTACTCATAGCAGACTTCTACTCGTAGAAACCAAAAGTTCATCCTTTTCGGACTCTTTCTCCACCTTTTGTGCCTAAGTTCGTCCACAATGGTACAAAACTACTTTCCAGGGTTCATAAGCAACTTTCGAATCAAACTTCGTTCAAATTTTTAGTCATAGCAGTCTTCCACTTGTAGAAATCCAAAGTTCGTTCTTTTCGGACTTTTTCTCGACTTTTTGTGCCTATGTTCATCTACAATGGTACAAAACTACTTTCCAGGGTTCATAAGTACCTTTGGACCAAACTTCATCCAAATTTTAGTCATAGTAGACTTCCACTTGTAGAAATCAAAAGTTCGTCCTTTTCGGACTCTTTCTCGACGTTTTGTGCCTAAGACCACACTGGTACAAAACTACTTTCCAAGGTTCATAAGTTCTTTTTGAACCAAACTTCGTCCAAATTTTTATTCATAGCAGACTTCCACTTGTAGAAATTCAAAGTTCGTCCTTTTCAGACTCTTTCTCGACCTTTTGTGCCTAAGTTCGTCGACAATGGTACAAAACTACTTTCCAGTGTTGTATGTACCTTTTGAACCAAATTCGTTAAAATTTTTAGTCATAGTAGACTTACAATTCTAGAAATCCAAAGTTCGTCCTTATCGGACTTTTTCTCTACCTTTTGTGCCTATGTTCATCCACAAACTACTTTCCAAAGTTCATAAGTACCTTTTGAAACAAACTTCATACAAATTTCGAGTCATTGCAGACTTCTACTTGTAGAAATTCAAAGTTAATTCTTTTTAGACTCTTTCTCGACCTTTTGTGCCTATGTTCATCCACAATGGTACAAAACTTCTTTCCAAGGTTCATAAGTACCTTTTGAACTAAACTTCGTCCAAATTTTTTTCATAGCAGACTTCCACTTGTTGAAATCCATAATTCGTCCTTTTCGGAATCTTTCACGATCTTTTGTGCCTAAGTTCGTCCACAAAGATACAAAACTACTATCCAGGTTTCATAAGTACCTTTTGAACCCAACTTCGTCCAAATTTTTAGTCATAGCAGACTTCCATTTGTAGAAATCCAAAGTTTGTCCTTTTCGAAATCTTTCTCGACCATTTGTGCCTAAGTTCGTCTTGTACAAAACTACTTTCTGTGGTTCATGAGTACCTTTTGAACCAAACTTCGTCCAAATTTTTAGTTATAGTAGTTTTCCCCTTGTAGAAATCCAAAATTCGTCCTTTTCGGACGCTTTCTCGCCTTTTGTGCCTAAGTTCGTCCCCAATGGTACAAAACTACTTTTCAGTGTTTATAAGTACTTTTTGTACCAAACTTTGTCCAAATTTTTAGTCATAGCAGACTTCCACGAATAGAAATCAAAAGTTCGTCCTTTTCGGGCTCTTTCTCGACCTTTTGTGCCTAAGTTCGTCTAAAATGGTACAAAACTACTTTCCAGGATTCATAAGTGTCTTTTGAACCAAATTTCTTTCAAATTTTTAGTCATAGCAGACTTCCAATTGTAAAAATCTAAAGTTCGTCCTTTTCGAACTGTTTCTCGACGTTTTGTGCCTAAGTTCATCCAACTGGTACAAAACTACTTTCTAAGGTTCATAAGTAACTTTTGAAACAAACTTCGTCCAAATTTTTAGTCATAGTAGATTTCAACTTGTAAAAATCCAAAGCTCGTCCTTTTTGGAATCTTTCTCGACTTTTGTGCCTAAGATCGTCCTCACTAGTACAAAACTACTTTCCAGGGTTCATAAGTACCTTTTGAACCAAACTTCGTTCAAATTTTTAGTCATAGCAGACTTCCACTTGTATAAATCCAAAGTTCGTCCTTTTCGAACTCTTTCTCGACATTTTGCTCTTAAGTTCGTCCACAATACTACAAAACTACTTTCCAGGGTTCATAAGTACCTTTTGAACCAAACATCGTCCAAATTTTTAGTCCTAGCAGACTTCCACTTGTTGAAATCCAAAGTTCGTTCTTTTTGGACTCTTTCTCGACCATTTGTGGCTAAGTTTATCGACTTGTACAAAACAACTTTCCAAGGTTCATAAGTACCATTTGAACTAAACGTCGTCCAAATTTGTCATAGCAGACTTCCATGAGTAGAAATCCATAGTTCGTCCTTTTCGAACTCTTTCTCGACCTTTTGTGCCTAAGTTCGTCCAAAATGGTACAAAATTACTTTCTAGGATTCATAAGTGTCTTTTGAACCAAATTTCTTCCAAATTTTTAGTCATAGCAGACTTCCACTTGTAGAAATCCAAGATTCGTCCTTTACGAACTCATTCTTGTCCTTTTGTTCCTAAGTTCCTCCACAATGGTACAAAACTACTTTCTAGGGTTCATAAGTACCTTTTGAACCAAACTTCGTCCAAATTTTTAGACATAGCAGACTTCCACTTATAGAAATCCAAAGTTCGTCCTTTTTGGACTCTTTGTCGAACTTCTGAGCCTAAGTTCGTCAACAATGGTACAAAACTACTTTCCAGGGTTCATAGGTACCTTTTGAACCAGACTTTGTTTAAATTTTTAGACATAGCAGACTTCTACTTGTAGAAATCTAAAGTTCGTCCTTTTCATTCTCTTTCTCGACCTTTTGTTCCTAAGTTCGTCCACAATGGTACAAAAACCCCTGTCCAGAGTTCATAAGCATCTTTGGAACTGAACTTCCTCCAAATTTGGACTTGAAATATATTTCGACAAGTAGAAACCCAAAGTTCGTTCTTTTCAAACTCATTATTGATATTTTATGCCAACGTTCATACTTTTTAGTCTATTTCTTTACCCTTTATGCCAAAGTTCAACCACGGAGGTACAAAATTGTCTTTCCAGGGTTCATAAACACCTTTTGAACCAAACTTCGTCCAAATTTTTAGTCACAGCAGACTTCCACTTGTAGAAATCCAAAGTTCGTACTTTTTGGACTCTTTCTAGACCTTTTGTGTCTAAATTTGTCCACAATGGTACAAAACTACTTTCCATGGTTCATAAATACATTTTGAACCAAACTTCGTCCAAATTTTTAGTCATAGCAGAATTCCACTTGTCGAAATCCAAAGTTCATCCTTTTCGTACCCTTTCAAGGCCTTTTGTGCCTATGTTCGTTCACGCTGATACAAAACTAATTTTCAGGGTTCATAAATGTCTTCTTCCGAATCTGGACATGGATAACATTTTGACAAGCAGAAACCCAAAGTTCGTCCTTTTTAGTCACTTTCTTTACCCTTTGTGCCAAAGTTCATCCATTTAGTTATAAAATTCCTTTCTAGGGTTCATAAGTACCTTTTGGACAAAACTTTGTCCAAATTTTGAATTGGAGCACATTTCGAAAAGTAGAAACCTGAAGTTATTCATTGTTGGATTCTTTTTTGACGTTTTGGTCCCAAGTTCGTCAATATAGGTATTAAACTTCTGTCCAGAGTTCATAAGTAGTAAACCAAATTTGGATTGAGAGCACATTTCTACACGTAGCAACCCAAAGTTCATCCTTTCCGGACTCCTTCTCGACCTTTTGTGTCAAAGTTCGTCCACAATGGTATAAAAAACCCTGTACAGAGTTCATAAGTATCTTTTGAATCGAATTTCCTCCAAATTTGGACTTGAAACACATTTCGACAAGTAGAAACCCAAAGTTCGTCCATTTCAAACTCTTTATTGATCTTTTGTGCCAACGTTCATCGTTTTTAGTCTATTTCTTTACCCTTTGTGCCAAAGTTTGACCATGGAGGTACAAAATTGTTTTTCCAAGGTTCATAAGTACCTTTTGAACCAAACTTCGTCCAAATTTTTAGTCATAGCAGACTTTCACTTGTAAAAATTTAAAGTTCGTCGTTTTTGGACTCTTTCTAGACCTTTTGTGTCTAAGTTCGTCCACAATGGTACAAATCTACTTTCTAGGGTTCATAGGTACCTTTTGAACCAAACTTCGTTTAAATTTTTAGACATAGCAGACTTCTACCTGTAGAAATCTAAAGTTCGTCCTTTTCGTTCTCTTTCTCGACCTTTTGTTCCTAAGTTTGTCCACAATGGTACAAAACTACTTTCCAAGGTTCATAACCTTTAGAACCAAACTTCGTCCAAATTTTTAGTCAAAGCAGACTTGCACTTGTAGAAATCCAAAGTTCGTCTCTTTCGGACTCTTTGTCGACATTTTGTGCATAAGATCGTCCACAAAGGGTTCATAAGTACCTTTTAATCCAAACATCATCAAAATTATTAGTCATAGCACTCTTCTACTTGTAGAAATCCAAAGTTCGTACTTTTTGGAGTCTTTCTCGACCGTTTGTTTCTAAGTTTATCCACAATGGTACAAAACTACTTTTCAGGGTTCATAAGAACCATTTGAACCAAATTTCGTCAAAATATTTAGTCATAGTAGACTTCCACTTGTAGAAATCGGAAGTTCGTCCTTTTCAGACTCTTTTTTCGACATTTTGTGCCTATGTTTGTCCACAATGGTACAAAACTAATTTCCAGGGTACATAAGTACCTTTTGAACAAAACTTCGTCCAAAATTTTTAGTCATTGCAGACTTCCACTTTTAGAAAACCAATGTTCGTCCTTTCGGACTCTTTCTCAACCTTATGTGCCTATGTTCGCCACAATTGTACAAAACTACATTCCAGAGTTCATAAGTACCTTTTAAACCAAACTTCATC
>NC_143482.1:24444215-24511906 GCF_027475165.1 Benincasa hispida | reverse complement strand
CGTTATAAAGTAAGAGTGACTGATTTCGTGGTCCGATCGTCTACAAACCCATTGTACTCACCTCCACTCCTTGTGTCATAACATGTACGAATTAGGATCACATCGTCTGTAGCACTTTACAACTCTTTGTAACAACTACAGAGTGAGCCACATCCAATAGTGTTACCATAATAAGACACCTAACCTTATTCATATACTATAGATCATTTTGATCATTTACTTGAACCTGATCCACTTTTATGTCTCCACATAAAGTTCAAGTACTCATAAATAGTGATGATGGCTTAGAGGATCCATTAACTTTTAAACAAGCAATGGCAGATATGGATAAAGACCAGTGGATTAAAGCCAAAGATCTTGAAATAAAGTCAATGTACTTCAATTTAGTCTGGGATCTTGTAGATCAACCAGAAGGGGTAAAACCCATCGGTTATAAGTAGATCTACGAGAGAAAACGAGACTAAGCTGGAAAGATCAAACCTGCAAAGCTAGGCTTGTGGCAAAAAGGTTTATCCAAAGAGAGGGGGTAGACTATGAAGAAACCTTCTCTCTGGTTGCCATAATAAAGTCTATTAAGATACTCTTATCCATAGCTTCATTTTATGATTATGAAATCTAGCAAATGGAAGTCAAGACAGCCTTCCTAAATGGCGATCTTGAGGAGAGTATCTATATGTCTCAACCAGAAGGATTTCTTGAATGGGGTCAAGAGCAAATCTTATATTCCAGGATCGAAACAAGCCTCTCGATCCTGTAATATAAGATTTGACACCGCGATCAAATCTTATGGCTTTGAACAAATATTCCTTGTGTTTACAAGAAAATGGTTAACAAAATTGTCACTTTTCTGGTTCTGTATTCTACTCTTTGGAAATGAAGTATAATTTCTAGCTGACGTCAAGAGATAGCTTGCTCTTCTAAATGAAGGATTTGGGTAAAGCACAGTATGTTCTTGGATCCAAATAATTCGGAACTGAAAGAATATAAATTTAGCATTATCTCGAGCATCTTATATAGACAAGATATTGTCTCGATATAAAATGCAAAATTCCAAGAAAGGGTTGTTGCCTTTTAGACATGGAATTCATCTGTCTAAGGAAAAAAAGTCCCGAGACACCTCAAGAAGTTGAGGTTATGAAACGAATTTCATATGCATCAACAGTAGGGAGCTTAATGTATGTCATGTTGTGTACTCGTCCTGACATATGCTATGCAGTTGGAATTGTCAGCAGATTTCAATCTTATCTTGGATATGATCATTGGACTGTCATTAAGAACATCCTTAAGTATCTTCAAAGAACGAGAAATTATATGCTCGTGTATGATGCTAAGGATCTGATCCTTACTGGATATATTGATTCTGATTTCCAGAACGACATTGATTCAAGGAAACCAAGTTCGGAGTCAGTATTCACTCTAAATGGAAAGCAGTAGTGTGGAGAAGTATCAAGCAAAGTTGTATTGCTGACTCCACGACGTGGATAAAGAATGGCTCAGAAATTTCTGAATGATTTGGAAGTAGTTCCAAATATGCACATGTCATTTACTTTATATTGTGATAATAGTGGAGCAGTTGCAAACTCAAAGGAACCTAAAAGCCATATGTAGCACATCGAACGAAAGTACCATCTCATTAAGAAGATTATACACCAAGGAGACATGATTGTCATGCAGATAGCCTCACAAGACAACTTAGCTGATCCATTTACAAAGGCCCTCTCGATTAAAGTGTTCGAGGGTCACCTAGTGGAATTAGAACTGCGAAATAGATAGAACTAAGGCAAGTGGGAGAAATAATGGGTATCTGATGCCTAAGTTTATTGTATTTGTTCTTTTTATTTTCTCTCATTAAAATCAAATTTATCCACTAGATGTTTAGTCCAAGTGGGAGTTTATTGGGTTGTATGTTCTAAAACTCGCAGTTTTTCGATTTAAACATTTTCTATTATCAATAAAGATATTATTTAACATTTCTTCAATAAAATTGTTTTTGAATTTGTAAATTGCACTTGTAAATACTAAATCCAATAAACTAAGTTCCATGGCTATTATATGAATACTTGAACTTTATGTGGAGACAAAAAAGTGGATCAGGTTCGTAAATAGTCAAAATGATCTATAGTGTACGAATAAGGTTGAGTGTCTTATTCTGGTAACACTATTGGATGCGGTCCACTCTGTAGTTGTTACAATTTATTGTAAGGTGCTACAAACAAAGTGATCCTAATTCGTTCATGTATTAACATGAGGAGTCGGGGCGTCCTATGCAATGAGCTTGCGTAAGATCGGACCAAGAAATAAGTCACTCTTACTTTATAACGTTGTTTACCGTTAAAGATTGACTATTTTGCGTAGATGATCTAGTTAACTTGATCTTAATCTTGAGCTAACTATGAACTCCTGTTTATTCGGGATTATCCTTTAATCTACATAGGTAAGAGTAGTTCAATATCACTGCTCAATAAGCTTCCCATTTTGGGGATAATATCAGACAAATAGTAGAAGACAGAGTTGTACAAGATGAAATTCACACCTACCTGATTTAAGGGATAGGAAAAAGGTTATTCTCTTAAATGCTAAATCCAGGTCTTGAACAAGAGGCCCCACCCTCTTATTGACCCGAGAGGGATCTGGTTTAGTGATTGGATCATGAACTAATTGTTGATTAGAGATCAGTGGAACTTAAGAAGTAAGATATAATTTCGAGGGTAAAACAACATTTGACCCAACCATTATTATGAACAACCTGTGAATGGTTGACTTATTGATTATGGTTAAATCAAGTAGATAGAAATATGTCTACAAGGAGAGTGCAACTATCGAGCTATAGTAGTGTGATTCGATAGTTAACGAATATTGATTAATTCGGTCTAAAGAGTTTTAGCCATAATCTCAAATTGTTGGAGCTCGTGATCTGTAGGTCCATAAAGTCCCTCTATTAGCTCGTAAAACATGAACACCTTGAATTAGTAAATTGAATGAACTTCGAATGATATCAATTTGAAGTGTTCAAATTGAATTTAGGGTTTGAATTTGAATAGTTCAAATTCAATTTAGAGTTTGTATAATTATATTCAATATAATTACTTAACATTTAATTTATCAAAATTAAACAAAATTGGTGTGTTAATAATATTTAAATATTGATTTAAATATTCATTATATGAATAAGATTCATGTTTAAACATTAGGTGTGTGATTAATTTAATATTTGATATAAATTGTTATTTAATTAATTAAATACATTTAATTAATTTTCACTTTTTATTCAATTTGAGAAATTTAATTTTTGAAATTTTGAATTAATAAAATAAGTTTTTGATAATTTTGAATTAATTAAAACAAGAATTTAAAATGAAAATTATATTGTTAGTGGAAACATCCAAAATTCATCAAAAGGGAGGTATTTCTGTTGGGGATGATGTCCTAAACTCTCGTGTTCTGTAGTTTGTAAACGCATTTTTGAACAAACGCTTGTGATGTATAATATATGATATTTTCTCCACTTATTGTCTTTGAACATTTGATGTTTTATTTGCTTTACCACAAACCAATAAACTAAAATAATTGGTTGTCATTATGTAACTTAAGCATGTATGTGGAGACATACAAGTGGATCATATATTAAGTGATAACCAAAATGGTCTGTAGTATATGGATATAGGAGGGAAACCTTATCCTAGTAACGGTACAAATGCGGCTCGCTTTGTAGAATAGTTACAAGTGTTGTTACTTACTACAGATGGTCTGATCCTGATTCAGTGAGAGGGTCGGGCTCCTTGTTCAAGACCTGGATTTAGTACTTGAGAGAACAACCTTTCTCCTATCCCTAAATCGGGTAGGCGTGAACTTCGTCTTGTACCCTATGTCCCCAGCTATCTATCCGGTCTTACCCTTGAAATGAGAGTCTTATTCAGCCGGCGTTGTTGAGTCAACCCTCACCTATGAAAATCTAAAAGCAATCCCGAATAAACAGGAGTTCATAGTTAACTCATAATTAAGATCGCATTACCTAGGTCATCTAGGTGAAATAGTCAATCTTATACAATAACCAACGTTATAAAGTAAGAGTGACTTATTTCTTGGTCTTGATCTTATGTAAACTCATTGCATAGGATGCCTCCACTCCTCATGTCATAACATGTACGAATTAGGATCACATCTTATGTAGCACTTTACAACTCTTTGTAACAACTACAGAGTAGGCTGTATCCAATGGTGTTACTAGATTAAGGTACCCAACCTTATTCATGTACCATAGATCATTTTGACTATTTACTCGAACTTGATCCACTTTTATGTCTCCACATAAAGTTCAAGTACTCATACAATAGTCATGGATCTTAGTTATTGGATTTAGACTTTCATACAATTTATGAAATCAATAATAAGTATATTGATTATAGAAAATGTTTATCATTTTACAAACTGCGGGTTTTAGGACATAAAACCCAACAATACTCCCACTTGGACTAAAACTCTAGTGGATCAATATATACAAATATATACAATGTTCATGGAGAGAATAAAATGTACAAATGCAATAAACTAGGGCATTACAACACCCATAAATTCTCCCACTTACCCTAGTGATACAAAACTCGTAGACCTAGTCCTACTAGGTGACCCTGCCGAGAGGGCCTTTGTTAATAGATCAACTAAGTTGTCTTTCAAAGTAATATGGGTGACGATTATGTCTCCTCTGTGTACAATCTCCCTGATGAGATGGTACTTCCGCTCGATATTCTTTCCCCCTTTATGGCTTCGTGGTTCCTTTGAATTTGCAACTGCTCCACTGTTGTCACAACAGAGAGTGACAGGCAGGTGCATATTAGGAACTACTTCCAGATCTGTCAGGAACTTTCTGAGCCATACTACTTCTTTTCCTGCTTCACTTGCAGCTACATACTCAGCTTCCATTGTGGAGTCCGCAATACAACTCTGCTTGATGTTAACCACACGATTGCTCCTCTGTTTAGAGTGAATACTAACCCCGAAGTTGCTTTCCTCGAATCAATATCGGTCTGAAAGTCAGAATCATATAATCTCTTATTCTCCGAAGATACTTGAGAATGTTTTTAACAGCAGTTCAATGGTCATGACTAGGATTGGACTGAAATCTGCCGACAATTCCTACTACGTAACATATATTGGGATGAGTACACAACATTGCATACATCAAACTCCCAACTAGAATTCGATTCATCTCCTCAACCTCTTGAGGTGTCTTAGGACTCTATTCCTTAGACAGGTGAATTTCATGCCTGAAAAGTAAAAATCATTTCTTGGAATTTTAAATTTTATACCTAGACAATATCTTGTCTATATAAGATGCTTGAGATAATGCCAATGTTCTGTTCTTGCAATTTCCAACTATTTGGATTCCAAGAATATACTTCTCCCAAATCTTTCATTTGGAATTGTGAAGCTAGTCATCTTTTAACATCAACTAGATATTTTACCTCATTCTCAATGAGTAAAATATCATCAACATACAATACCAGAAAAGCGATAGTTTTGTTGACGATTTTCTTGTATACACAGGGTTCGTCAATATTTTGTTCAAAGCCATAAGATTTGATCGCAGTGTCAAATCTCATATTCCAGATCTAGAAGCTTGTTTTAATCGATAAATAGATCGATTAAACTTGCAAACTTTTTGCTCTTGACCCTGCTGTATAAACCCTTCTGGTTGAGACATATCCATTGTCATATTTCATAATCATAAAATGTGGCTGTGGACAAGAGTATTCTAATAGACTTTATCATGGCAATTGGAGAGAAGGTTTCTTCAAAATCTACCCCCTCTCTTTACCCTTTTGCCACAAGTCTAGCTTTGTAGCTCTGTACCTTACCAGCTTGGTCTCGTTTTCTCTTGTAAATCCATTTGCAATCAATGGGTTTTACCACTTCAGGTTGATCTACAAGATCCCAGACATAAATAAAATACATAGATTCCATTTCAAGGTTCATGGCTTTAATCCATTGGTTTTTGTCCACATCATTCATTGCTTGATTAAAAGACAATGGATCCTCTAAGCCATCATCTGGTATGATGACTTTAGTTTCAGTAAACCCATGTACCGGTCAGGCTGTTGCACAACCCTCCCACTACTACGAGGCATTCTCAACTCTTGAGAAGGATGTGAAGTATCAGTTTCATCAACAACTCTTGTTAATAGACCTACTCTATCAACAACTCTTGATGAAGGACCTGCTCGATCAACAACTCTTGTTGATGCATTTGTCGTTTCTCTGGACATTTTTTCTATTACTAGCTTACTGTGAGGTTGATGGTTCTTTATATAATCTTCCTCTAGGAAGGTTGCATTTGTCGATACAAATATTTTATCTTCTTAAGGATCATAAATAAGACCATCTTTTGTTTCGTTTGGGTAGCCTACAAATAGGCATACTTTTGAACGGTGTTCTAACTTTTTAGGATTTTGCACCAACACATGTGCTAGACAACTTCAAACCTTGAAGTGATATAGATTTCCTTTATGTCCTCTCCAGAGCTTGTAAGGTGTTTTAGAAACACTTTTTGAGGGAACCATGTTCAAAATATATACCACAGTCCCAACTGCGTGTCCTCAAAAAGAATTTGGTAACTAACCGTAACTCATCATGAAATGAATGTCCAACAAGATTCTGTTTCACCTTTCTGTCACACTGTTTTGCTGAGGTATGCTAGGAACTATGAGTTGAGACTAAATTCCATGTTCTATCAAATAACTCTGGAATTCTATGTCCATATACTCACCACCTCGATCCGATCGAAGTGTTTTAATCTTTTTACCTAATTGGTTCTCAACCTCAGCCTTATACTCTTTGAACTTTTCAAAAGTTTCAGATTTTTGATGCATTAGGTAAACACATACCTGGAATAATCATCTATAAAACTGACAAAATATTCATACCTTCCTCTTGCTCTAATATTTATAGGCCCACAAAGGTCTGAGTGAATCAGCTTTAGAGGTTCTTTGGCTCTAAGACCTTTTCCAGAAAAAGATCTTTTTGTCATTTTACCCTCGAGACAGGACTCACAAGGTGGTAATGAACTGTCTTCCAACTTATTTAGAAGATCGTTCTTAATCAATCTCTCAATCCCGTTGAGATTTATTTGACCCAGTCTCAAGTGCTAAAGATAGGCATTTGGAGAAATCTTCCTCTTCTTATGAGTCCCAACTGTTTTAAACATCTCTATGTTCAAAACAGCTTTGACCTCAGTTAGTTTTAACATGTACAAATTATTTTCTAATTTTGTAGAGTAAATCTGTTTATTTTCAAAATATACTTATGATTTTGTTCTAGCAAACAAGAGACAGATATTAGATTCCTTTTCATAGAAGGAATATAATATACATTTTTCAAATAAATGTACTTATCTCCTATAAATAACTTCATATCTCCCACTGCTTTGGCTGAAACAATCTTTTCAATCCCTACCTTAAAGATTGTTTCACCTTCTGTCAACTGTCTCTAGGAATTTGTTTTCTGTGAGATAGTACGTTGTGATTATCGGCACCTGAATCAATTATCCGGATTTTTATCATTTTTCACTAAACATGCTTTGATAACAAGTAAATCATATTTATCTTGTTGTTCGAATTGTGCACTCTCATCTACATAATTCATAATTCATATGAGTTGGGAGATAGAGGACAATCCTCTGTTAAAACTCTGTTGGTGTAATCGACCGCTAGTAATTTGTTTATTGATTTGATTTTACTGTTATTCAAATCGGAAGCGAGTTTTCTAGAAGATTCGACATGATAAAAGTCAAACAAATTCTAATTAGCAAATTGTAACTAAATCCAAGATCAAGTTTGAGCAAAAAGTAATAATGTACCCATAACTATTATTTATTTGCAACGATACTTTAGTGAGTCAGAATATGTGCTACCGAGGGGCAGTCATGTACTCCTTCACTAAAACAAACAATTTTGACCTAACATTATCTTTGGAATAACTCTTATTCCTATAGTCGTTTAGTTATCGTTTTTGGTCAAGATCTTTACTAACAACTTAGTAATTCTTGTAAGTGTGACCCACCATTTTCAGATCCTATAGAACAGTATGAATTTGTCTCCAAAATAGAAGACAACATCCAAGATGAAACTATAAGACCCTATTCCTTTTACTGAAGCCTGGGTTGTTCCGAATCCTATGTTACAACCCTCCGAGGGGATAGCCGTCACTAAACGACTAGCAAAGGGCCGCCTAAAGCAAACTAGCAGGCGCAACATAGGAATCTCACGGTTCAAGCTAATGGAAGAGACTGTAGGATATATTGACACATATCCTTCACCCACTTACTATAAACTACCTTCGTTTACCTTGATATGACTCATACAAAATACTTTCCGAATGGAGGTCACTCCCAGGGAGACATGAAATATCATATGAATCTCACGGTATAAACTATGTGAAGACGTGGCAGTTAAAGTCTATATATCGTATAAAAGACTTATGTTTGAAAAACTTCCTCTTATTCACCGAAATCTAGATTTAAGCTAAAAAATACTTTTCGAATGGAGATCACTCCCAGGGTGACACAAAGTACCGCTTAAATCTGGATTGTGAACTCTTAAAGACGTGAGAGCTAAAAATAATGTATAGTATATGTTATTAATCTCCCACTGAAGTTTTCTAATAACTCTATCATATAGATGTTATTAAACTGCCACTGAAGTGTTCTATTAGGTAGATTTATACTTAGGTTCTTTTCAGCTAATAAAACAACCTTAAGTCTATGTGGTTTATCCAAGTATAACTCTTATAATTGGATTTTAACCTACGATAGAGGTGATAAACCATTTTATTACCCCACACCACTCACGTATGCTCATAAAACTGGTTACCAACACTCAATAATTCGGCCATAATCCCCAGGTAGAAGATGTTCCATAAACCATCAACTTAAGTACCCCTAGCCTTAGACAGGATTATATACCGGTTGAGTTTGTAATCTAGGTTTTATAAGTTTTAACAATTAAAACAGGTGGTCAACCTACTTGAGCATACAACTGTTGTTTATGGATTTTAAATGTCTAACCCAATTTTATAACAACTTATAAAACTTTAGACATGCTAAACATCCATAACATACATAAGACATTCAATCAACATAACACTTATATTAAATATAAGAAACCTTAATATGCATACTATATATTATAACAATTATAACATACTTTCAATGCATGTAACATGCTTCCTGGGATTTTAAATCTAAATGGCATACTATATGCATATACAAGATTTATTTAATTATAGCATACATCAAATGCATAAATAATTAAACACAGACTGATATGATTTTAGTTTTGACAAAAATAAGCAAACAGAAGCCTAACTATTACAATCAATTTCAAAACCGTCTTTGAACCGCTCGAACCACTCCAAACCGAAGCATCTTGAACTGGACTGGATGAGTCTGAACAGGACCATCAAAGTCTAAATCGGACCAGCAAAAAACACTTGGAGGTTGAACCGGATTGGACCTTAAGAAAAACTGGTCGAATCGGCTGCTCTTGATCCAACCTCAAAGTCATGTTAAGGTCAATTGTGTAGTGCTGAAGGCAATCGTCTAGCTCTATTGTCTTGTGTTCTGAAGGGGTACACGATCGCTTAGTGTTTGCCTTAACTAAACGATCGCTTAGCTCTATCGTATAGAACTACAAGATCACTTATCTCCATCGCTTAGCTCTATTGTATAAAACTAAACGATCGATTAACACCATCGCCTAGCGCTTCATGTCATTGTTTAGTATCCGTCGTAGCTAAACGATCACTTAGCTCCATCGTATAAAACATCATCGCGTCGCTTAGCATTTCATCTACACGATCACTTAGCTCTGCATCTAAACGACCGCTCAGCGCTATCGCATAGCACTTCATCGCATCGCTTAGCGCGCATCGTAGCTAAACGATCGTGTAGTACCATCATATAGTAAATTCAATGTATCGTTTAGTTCCCACGCCAAAGCTAAAGGATCGCTTAGTGCTATCGTATAGCAATTTGAACGCATCGTTTATCTCCCGCAGGTACACGATCGTCTAGCCTTCAATATCACAACAACCAATGTCCATTACTATACGATCGTCTAGCTTTTCTTCACTTCGTGTAGCCTCTGGAGCTAGACGATCGCTTAGCAACTGAACCTCAACAACGATTTTGAGCAGAACCTGAAAAAACCGGAATAGCAACTCGGTCTCCTTCACTTGTTTCTTCAATTACATCTTAAATTCAACTCTAATCATTCCAAATAAATTACAGACTCTTGCTAACACATAAAAGCTCATCAAACAAGAGCCAATTAAATTTAAATGAGAAATTAAAGAGAATTAAAATCCAAAACTTAGAAAACCATATCAGTGCATGAGCTTCATATTTCTCATATAAAATACCCACCAAATCAAAATTAAATCGAATTGAATGTTTATATGATGCTCTGATACCAATTGTAGGATTGTATCAGCAACAGCGAAAGCAATCACTAATTTTTGCAAAATATAAAGCATGCTCTTGCAGAAAACAAGAGAGTTTCAAGACATACCTCTTGTAAAACTTCTTCAAAGCTCCTTCTCCAGCTGCTATATTCTTTGAATCTTGTTGCAGACCACCTTAAGATCTTCTCAACTATTCTCTTGGTGCTCTAGATTGATTTGTGGGACTCAAAACAAGCTTGAATCAAGGTATGAAGAAGAAAAGCTCACAGTAGCAATCTTAGTGAAGAACCCTTTCTTTAACTCGAATTTTCTCTAAAATTCTCTATAGATTGCATGCCCGATTTTCACTCCAATCTCTTCATTATATTGCAGATCAACATGCAAAGGGGAGAGTTGCATGAGTTGCAGCTCATGCTTGGAGAAGACAAGGAAAAGTTGAATGTTTTTTTGTGTGAGCAAGTAAAGAGATGGATAATGGAAAATCAAGCTTTTCCATTTTTATTTTGTTTTCTCTTTTTCAATTTTATCTCAAAAATCAAAACTTGATTTTTAAAATTCATTTTGATTTTAAAACTGAAAAATAAATTTAATTTCATAAATTAATTTTAAATAAACCTTAATTAATTTAATATCAAATATTAAATTAATTTTAACACAAATCCATCTTTATATATTTAAATCATATTAAAATATAAATTCTCCTATTCTGTTTAATTCTCAAATTAAACATGTAACTATATCTTATATAATTACTAATTCCCTTAATAATTTGAACATTTCAAATTAACTTATCAATTCTAGAACTAGTTCGTTACGAGCTAGTAGGGGGACCTCGTGGACCTACAGATCATGAACTCCAACGATCCGAGATTAATTGACTAAACTCATTAGACCAGATTAATCCCCATTCGTTAACTAATGGGTCACTCCACTAAAGTCCATAGTTGCACTCCTCTCACTGTAGATATATTATGTCTACATGATTTAACCATAATCAACAAGTCGACCCTTCACAGGTTGTTCATATTAACGGCTGGGTCAAATGTCTATTTTACCCTCGAGCTTACGTCTTATTCCTCAAGTCTCTATTGATCCTCTAATGAACAACTAGTTTTTGATCCAATCATTAAACCAAATCTCGCAGCCCAGTGAGAGGGTGGGGCCCCTTGTTCAAGACCTGGATTCAGTACTTGAGAGAATAGCCTTTCTCCTATCCTTATCAGGTAGGCTCACACCCTATGTCCCCAGCTATCTATCTAGTCTTACCCCTGAAATGGGAGTCTTATTGAGCCGGCGCTGTTGAGCCAACCCTCACCTATGAAAATCTAAAAGCAATCCCGAATAAACAGGAGTTCATAGTTAGCTCATAATTAAGATCGCATTACCTAGGCCATCTAGGTGAAATAGTCAATTTTATATAGTAACCAACGTTATAAAGTAAGAGTGACTTATTTCTTGGTCTTGATCTTATATAAACTCATTGCATAGGATGCCTCCACTCCTCATGTCATAACATATACGAATTAGGATCACATCTTATGTAGCACTTTACAACTCTTTGTAACAACTACAGAGTAGGCTGCATCCAATGGTGTTACTAGATTAAGGTACCCAATCTTATTCATGTACCATAGATCATTTTGACTATTTACTCGAACTTGATTCACTCTTATGTCTCCACATAAAGTTCAAGTACTCATACAATAGTCATGGGTCTTATTTTATTGGATTTGGACTTTCATACAATTTATGAAATCAATAATAAGTATATTGATTATAGAAAATGTTTTAGGACATAAAACCGAACACAACTGTTGGTCTTTAGTGGAATGCCTAGCAGTTAACATCCATGGATCTCGTGGCTAAAGAGTTTATTCAGCTATTCACGTACCATTGGAGCTTCGAGCCATAGGTTCATAAGGTCCCCTTGATAGCTCAATGAATTCAAGTTGAGAATCTATTTTTGGGTCAGTTTGAAATGTTTAAATTGACAAGAGGGAGTTCGATTATATATGATATGATTGAACTGGTTAATTATATATGATATGATTGACTTTATGTATGAGATGTATTAATTGGAGGAAAATGGATATAAATATGATTTATATCTAGTGGAGGAGAAAACATTATGGTTTATATGTGGTATTAAACTATAGGTTAATGAATATAATATGATTATATTTATTACTTTTAATTGGACAATTATAGGATAATTGTGTCCGACATTTTCTTCGTAACCGTGTGATAGTGGAAAGTTTCATTCAGTTTTGTAACTGAAGAATAAAATGAAAATCGTTTTCATTTTGCAAGGGATCACGTAATTCACTCATGCATTGTGTATACAGCCGATTGCATAGCAAACCGAGAGACTATACGATAGCTCAAAGTTACTACATGATTATATACACACATGCCTCTTTCTAAACGATCGCCTAAGTTTTACAAAACAATCGTCTAACATCGAGCGTTTACTAAACGATTGTCTATATATCGCTGCCTATTTACTACACGATCGTGTACATTCTTCTAAATGATCAAGCGTTATCTATACAATCCCTACCCTTCTCCCATTTGCTTGATCATTGTATACAATCTTCATATCCTCCTCCGCTCTACCAAATTCCAATAGAGCTCACTCTTTAGATTCTCACACTGAGAATACTGAGGGTTCCAAGTGGTGGTGTCATCCCCATTGTTGCGGTATTCGTGTGGAGGCCGTTCGTGAGTAGACGATCAGAGTTTTGGTGAACGATTGCTTGGACGTTCCAGCGAGAGTGAGAGTAGCAGTTCGTTTGGAGAGAGCGAGTCTTTGGTGAAGAAGTGTTCTTCAACTGCTATGTTTTCTTGTTCTCTTGTTATTTATGTTTGAAAGCATGCCGATAATTTTTAGTATATTGTATATCTATTCTGTTTGAATGTAAATGTGGAAATTCTGTCACAATATATTTAGAACGATCCGCTTCCACTTAGAGGTACTCTTGTATAAGAGTTCCTTCAGTTTCTTCACTTTTAAACCACCTATCCCACTTCATGGTGTCCAATTTAAGTGGCATTGCAAGTGCTTGCATGAAGATGATACATAAAACTCTTAAAATTTGCTGATGAAAAGAGACAGAACTGGAAAAAGTTTTCTGTTGAGTTCTTCTGCTTCACCTAAAACCCATTCTATATTCCCTTCACAAATTCACTCCATTTTTTAGTTTCACCACTTAAGTTCAAGGCTGAGAATAGTAGAGAAGATGTTGGTGGTTTACTGAAGATTTGAAGCTGAGAATTCGTGATGAGCAGCTTGGATTGGAAGAATTCTTCAAAGGTATGTGTTTCTTGAAACCATCTTAATACCCTATGAATATGCTTATTTTGATGTCAAAATTAAGGAATTAAAATGCTTAATGATCTTGTTTTCTTCCGCTGTCTGTTTCTGTTTTCCAACACTAATTACATTAAAACTTTATAAGCATGTAACATTTGTAGAATCCACTGTAATCTTCCCCTCTGTGCTCGATCAATACCACCAATAGAAAATCCTCGCTATTCTCCGGTTGAAGAACACGGTTGTGGGACTGAATATTAGTGAAAGTTAGGGAATTTCACCAATTAAATTGGAGAGTCAAAGAGAGTTTTGTGAAAGAAATAAATTTTCGATATTCAAGGAAGCATTAAGTTTTAATTTTTGAAAATCAAAACCTATTTAAAGACAAACATGCAAAATCTCATCTTGCATATCCTCTCCCTCAAACTCCACTAGCATAAAATCTCTAGGTGTCAAACTTGTTGGAATATAAACAAGACGTGCAATAGTGGAAGCGAAGATCTATAATGTTTTATTTACATAAACAAGAATAAGCATGCATAAAGGGTTAGAAATTACAACCTTTGTAGAATCCACCACATTCTTCCTCTCTCGAGCTCGATCGAAACCACCAACAGTAAATCCTCACTATTCTCTAGATGAAGAACATGGTTGTGGGATCGTTTTGTTAGTGAACTAAAGGGACTTTTACTCTAGTAAAATGGAGAGTAAAGAGATTTTGGTGCAAGAGTACAGATAAGCAAATAATTGACAATGATTAGAAGTTGGAACATTAAAAGACTTACTTCCAAATTAAGCTTCCAAGTATGAAGAGTTGCAATCCTTCAAAAATCAAAGCCGCCAAAAGTCATAATAATTCTGGAAATGACAAAGAAAAATGAAGACAGAGAAATTTGGTAAATGATAATATATATATATATATATCAGAATTAACAAAAGGTGTGAATGAAAATATAGAAATGACAAAAGGATGTAGATATATATATATATATATATATATATACTCCTTTCAAATAATCACAGTGCTTTTTACTTGCTTGAGGTTTTTTTTTTTTTTAAACACATAAAACAAGTGACATAGAATATGAAAAGTCACAAGAAGATGATAAATCACTTTTCTTTTCCTTTTGCTCTATGGCCAATTAAGATGATGTTGAAGTTAACGAAGTACGTTTGAGAAAGGACACAACTTTTCACCTAATTGACTAGGTTCAACAAAAACTCTTCAACTACATACATAAACTTTCATAAATGTAAATACACTGTCATAAATTGATAAATCTAATATTAAATATGTGAATGAATCTGAATTTCTAGATTCATTATGATTTTTGGTGGCTTTGATTCTTGAAGAGTTGCAACTCTTACTTGGAAGCTTAATTTGGAAGTAAGTCTTTTAATGCTCCAGCTCCTAATCTAACCAATTATTTGCTTATCAGTAAAGTCAAAGTAGAAAAAGCATTAGTTCTTACAAAATTAAAAAACCAAACTATTTATAGACTAATTACATGCAAAATCATGTCTTGCATGTCTTCCACCTCAAACTGCACTAGCATGTAATCTTTAGGTATCAAGCTTTGGAAGTGCCGCTTCAAAGTCCACTTAGTTAGTGGAAAAATCCAACAATTGGAACTTTGGATAATTAGGGTTAGCCACACGCATGCACTTCACTTGCGTCTCTGTTCTCTCTTTTCTCACAGGAGATTCTTGCAGGCGATAAAGGTTGCGATCTGGTGATTGTGCTTTCTTCAGGTGGATTTGCTTGAGTTTTCTGATCAAGTTATGATCGAGTTTGATAGAGTTTCTAAACAAGTCTTGATCGAGGTTTTGATTGAGTTTATTGTGTTTCTGTTTGAGTTTTGATCGAGTTTGATTGAGTCTTGACTGTGTTTCATCGAGTTTTGCTCGAGTTTAATCGTGTTTTGAATCGAGTTTGATAGAATTTGGATTGAATTTTAATTGAATTTGATCGAGTTTTGAAGATAAGTATGGATCGAGCTTGATCGAATATTGGATCGAATATCGAGTTTTTATTTGAATTTGATTGAGTTTTCATCCGAGCACCCGATTGTGCTTGTTGTTTATAGTGGGTTGGCTTTATAATCCGTAGGGGCATTAGATCTGGAATGTTTTGATGGTTCGCAAACGTTCACCACTTCGCTTCAAGGATAAGGTTGGGTCTCGTCCCTCTCTGTGATAGCCATATCAAGTCTTGAAACCTGCAGCTACGGATTCGAACTCGACCGATCTTGTTGCATCTGCTGGGATTGATTCTGTCTTTAGGGGTTATCTGGAGGTCTCTATTACAACTGACCATTTGGATCGTGCTGGTGGCGATGTTGTTAATGAGGTAATCTGGAGTGCAGGGAAGGCGGAGACGACGGCGGTTGATTTCAAGGTTAAGATGAAAGTTGCCCTACAGTCGGTGGGCAACTCAAACAATGTTACTTCGATTCGTTTTATTCAGTTCGATCTCTTTCTACAAAAAAAATTTTCTTTCTCTTTCAAAAGGAGGTTACCACAAATCGGTCCTTACCAAAAGAATAGTCGAGGAAGTTCAATTAGAAGCATCTCTATACGTGAGGAGAAGTTGTTGGAAGAGAAGATCAGTTTGTAAAAAGATATATTTGAAAAAAGTTGCATTCTTCAAAGGTAATATCTCTTTTCCCTGTAAATTCTTCATGTTTAACCTGTGTAGATTACATTCTGAATGTATTATTTTACGAATTAAAGAAAAAATGATCACTTGCTTCTACTACAAGACTCGATCCCTTCATTTATCTCCCACCTCTCATACTTGGGTTTATACATTTTTTTCACCCTTTTTTATATGAAATTGAATGAAAAATAATGTTCAAACTTTTTTTTTGTTATACACCATTTCCACATCAACTCAAATTTTTTTATTTGAATAATAATATTTTAGAAGCTTTTAGAAAACTATTTCAAAATTCAAAGTTGAAAGGGTTGAAAAATATGTATAAAACTATTATTATTATTTTAAAATTTAGAAAAACACAACTATTTTGTATGAGTGCAATATTTATTCTTCTATATAGACATTTTCTATATAATATATACAAAGATTTTTTTGAATTTCTACAAACTCAATTAAGAAATAATTAGTAATGAATAATTAAGAGTCTCCATAGAATAGATTTACGAGTTTTGCCTTCTTTGAGTGATGATATTTTTCTGAGACTTAATCTTAAGGAAAGAATGTATATTTTCTTAAAAAAAAATGATTGTTTAAGCTGCTTATAATAGTTTTTTAAATATGTGATTTTCTTATCAGTTCTAAAACACAAAAACATAAATATTACTACCCACTTATCTCTCTTATATACAATTACTATCATTACTAGAGTTTGTCGAGTCATGTGATTGCCGTGTTGCATTCACATATTAGTAATTTATCCTATCTTAGACAATTGTTCATGAGTCATTGAGTATCATATAGGGAACAAAATTGTTTTAACAAAACAACGAAATTTCAAAATAAACTATTTTTTTTTTTTTTTGTATTTTTAGCGATGTTTATTTTTGATATTTTTCTTTTTTTGATTTATGATTATTCCATACCTATAAAATATTAATGACATTTTTTATCATTATGATTTAAATAAAATAAAACTAAAAACAAAGATATAATAAAAAATTAGAAACAAACAATTACCAAACATGGTTTTTAGATTTTAGAAAACAGAAAACAAAAATTACAAATGTGTATGGTTTTTGTTTTTTTTAAAACGGATTTAAAAAACAAATATACAAAACTAAGAAACGAAATGACCAAACGGGCCTCTAACAATGGAAAAGATTTATATTCGATAGAGTCAAAATTCACAGAGCTTGCAATGCACAAGAACTTTGCCTCGTGCCCTTTGCTCCTTTGAATATTAAGTAAGAACAATACGTAATACATCAACAATCAAGGCTGACTATTGGTTTATGCCAATTTTTAGTCAGCCTCACCAGTAGATAATGCCATACTGTACTTGTATTTGAGGTAAGCTTTGATGAAGTGCTCCAGTTCGCCATCCATTACAGAGACAATGTCTGATGTCTCATATCCTGTCCTAACATCTTTCACTAGCTTGTATGGATGAAACACATAGTTCCTTATTTGCTGCCCCCACTCGGCCTTTACGGCATCTCCTCGTATTTGCTTGATTTCGGATGCACGTTGCTCCTCGGCTATGACTAACAGCTTGGCTTTCAACCGGCTTAATGCCTTGATCTTGTTCGCCAGCTGTGATCTCTCCTCTGCATTATAGTTGAGAAGAAGAAGAAATGACATTAATTCAGAGATTATTCATAACTTGCTGTAAAGAAATATTATTCGATTCTATCAAAACTTGTCACCAAGCCAGGTTGAATTACTAAAATCATGGAACATGGAAAGTCTGAAAGGTTTGCTGTCAAATGAAAACATATTTGGTTCACTTGGTATGAATGGTTTCAGGTTGACTACATCAATCCTAAGCAGAAGACTTCAAACATGGAGGTTTAAAGGACAACACTATGCCAAACATTTCCAGAAACTATTTGGCTTAAATTTTTTCTCGAAGAAAAGCGATGTTTGGATTGACTTGTGAGAAAAGTGTTTTTCAAAAAATTCATTTTTATTTAAACACTTTTGATAAAAATGGATTAAAATACACTTGAAAAACTATTTTGAATGATTGTCAAACATTCCAATTTCTTCCAAAATGATTTACTTTTTAAATTAAACACTTGAAAATGTATTCCAAACACATCCTTAATATGATAACATTACATGTCAATCAATTGATTTGATCATAAAAGTGAAATGATTCTGCTTTAAGTGAGGATCACTTTGAACAATTTAGATAAAAGTTAGGGACGCTGTTCTATTATTAACTCTTACTGACAGAACAGACATCAAGCTTATGGTGGTTACAAGTACTTCTAAATTAGAATATGAAACCTGTGCAGCGAACTGTGACGCCTGTAGGGATATGAGTGATGCGTACAGCCGTTTCGACCTTGTTAACATTTTGACCTCCTTTTCCCCCGGCCCTTGAAAAGCTTATTTCCAGGTCCTCTTCTGGCAGTTCAACATCCATGGACTCATCGGGGAGGAGAGGCATGACTTCTACACCAGAAAAGCTTGTCTGCATAGAGCTTATATTAAAACATGTAGGCTCAATCTTCAAACAATCTATCTTGAGGAAACATGAGCAAGTGGACTTAGTTTCACATCATTCATTACAAGTCAATAAATCATTCTGGATTGTAATTTTCAGTTCAAGAAAATTTTAAAACTTTGTCATTACGTAACTTTACTTGTCTACCTTTTCTTTAATCTCCAAGCACTGGCAATGTCGGTTAGGGTTAAAATTACCTGTCGAAGTCCTTTAGAGTTAAAAGGAGACTGACGTACTATCCTGTGCGTTCCTTTCTCCCCAGATATATATCCATAAGCGTAACAGCCTTCAATTTCAATTGTAGCTGATTTTATTCCAGCTTCCTCTCCAGCAGATTTTTCAACTACTCTTGTTTTATATCTTTGTTTCTCTCCCCATCTCACATACATCCTCAGGAGCATGTCAGCCCAATCCTGCACTGGATATTGTAAAAATTTAATATGGGAGAAGCAATAAATTTCGTGAAGTTGGAGCTCAAAATTCCACAGTTGACCATAATTCCTACAAGCAGTTTAGAAAACAAAACCAAAAAAATACTTTGAAAACAGTTTCCAAGATAAGCCCTCAACTATTTACCTGCGCATCAGTACCCCCAGCTCCAGCCGAGATAGAGATGACAGCACCTTCTTTGTCATACGGACCAGAAAGAAGTTGAGATAATTCAAATTGATCCAATGCCTTGTTTAGGTCTTTAATGATACTAGTAGCCTCTTCAAGAAGCCCAGCATCTACAGAGTCCATCTCTTCAGTCAGTTTAACGATTGTTTCTGCTTCTTCAACCTGAATCATCATTTTACACAGCCCACATGAGGAGATGATTTCATTCACTTTTCAAAAGCTTGGTTAGGCTATTGCCTCAAATGTTAAGGCTTAGTTTGGTTGCAGTCAAAGGAAGTTTTAGTCTAATTTTCTTAAAATGAATTATTTCCAAGTGATTTTATCAGCACTCTAAATAAAGAGTACTTTTCAAAGTAAGGGTCCATCTTTTCATTGGATCGCAAAAAATAAAAAGAGAAAAAACAATCTGCACATAGTAATAGAAAGAATGTTAGCGGTTTGAAACCAAATATTGCAATTTCAACTAATATACAGAGTCCTTGCCATGATAAACTTGTGTAAACTGTGTTCTGCATATTCATTTATATCTTTTAACCAGCTATCAAACCCAGAAACCCATGCAACTCTTTCACGTTCTTGGGTCGCAGTCATTGGATCATGGCTGGGATGTTCTCACCATCCACCTCCACACCCTGACTTGAAACCCAATGACCTAGATACTCTGTACAATTCTTGACAAACTGGCACTTTTTCTTATTGGCACACAAGCAATGCTCTCTTAACAAACTTAACATAAGTACAAGTGTAGGATATGCGAATCCATGTCGGGGCTATATATCAGACTATCATCAAAAGATATAAATGACTATGCACAAATCTACACTTCTCAAGTGGGGTTGTATACAGAATGCCCAAGCTTGGAATTAAATTCATCAAAACTTCTCATCAAAAAAGACGAAAATGAAGCAACGTAAATAAGGTCGAAAAACTTCGTTCATGAGGGCCTGAAATGTTGTCGGTGCATTCGTGAGGTCAAACGGCATGCCCAGGAATTCTTAAGGTCCCTCGTGTCAAAAATGTTGTTTTCTCAATATCTTCATTTTTTAACCTTATTGGCACCTGGACCATAGATTGATCTTCGAAAAGACCTTCGCACCGTTCAACTCATCCAACAATTCGTCTATCATAGGAACCGAAAACTTATCTACTACCATTGCACAATCAACTGAATGATAATCCACACAAAATCTCCAGCTACCATCTTTCTTCTTCACAAGTATAACCGGACAAGAAAACAGGCTAATGCTAGGACGAATGATTCCAGCTGATTGTCATTGATTAACCGTTCGATCTCGTTCTTTTGCGCATGTGGATACTATCGAAAAACAGCTTGTAACCCTAGGGGTATTTTAGTAATTGTATGTACCCTAAGGCTTCCCACTAGTCTCTTTATTTGGCCTATTCTCGTGACTTTGTATATCAGAATTAATAATAAAATCAGTCTCTATCGTGGTTTTTTCTCCCTGATCTAGGTTTTCCACGTAAATCTTGTGTTCCTTTCTTCCTCTTTTTTCAACATGGTGTCAGAGTATGGCGACGAAACCCTAGCCATCATTGATGAAAATAGACTAGATTCTCATCAGCAACCTCCATTGGAACTAGTCGAGAAGCCGATATCACCAAAGCCATTCGGGAAGCCATGGAACAATACCTCCAAGCCGCGCTGCCGAAAATCATCCAATCCGTTTCAGACCCTAACCCTAATCAGCCCAGTTCCAGTCGTCCATCCCCAGCCGACCAGATCCCAATCACAGCCGAACCGAAAATCGCCCAGCCACGCGACCCCGACGATTTCCAGCCACTCAACCACTCCCAAGCGCCGCGGATGTTCCAGCCGCTCGACCACTCCCAACTGCCACGTTTCCAACCGCATGACCCCAACTACACCTCCTCATCGGTCGACCCAACCGGTCGCGACTTCCCATCTGCTTCCAAACAGCTGTTGTGGTCGAGCAGAACCAACAGCCAGTGCGACTTCTCATCAGCAGTCTGCTCCGATGGCGCTGACGGTCGGATCTGCACATCAGCTTTGTCGGAGGTCTACAGGTGATCTCCTACGGCGTTTTGCCCATCTACAGCAGCAGTTTGCAAATTTCGAAGGTTCTTGGGACACTCTCAACCAGATTTCTCGGCCAACATACTAGTATACTCTGAAAACCCAGTAAATTATTTCCCTATTTTACCCACTACAAATATCCTGTCTGGATCCATGGGAAATTCTGTAGGGTTTATTACTGGAGAGAAATTGAATGGCCAGAACTACTTTTCCTGGTCTCAATCCATCAGAATGGCCTTGGAAGGACGTCATAAGTTTGGATACTTGACTGGAGAGATACCTAAGCCCGTTCCAGGAGACCCTCAGGAGCGAATCTGGAATGGAGAAGACTTACTGTTGAGATTTGTTTTGATTAACAATATGGAACCCCAGATTGGCAGACCGTTACTCTATGCTACAACTGCCAAGGATATTTGGGATGCTATTCAACAACTTTATTCAAAGAGGCAGAATGAATCCTGACTCTATACGTTACGGAAACAGACACATGAATGTAAGCAAGGCACTATGGACGTAACGTCCTATTTTAATAAAATGACTCTATTGTGGCAGGAGATGGATCTTTGTAAGGAGACAATCTGGAAATGTACTCATGACTCTATTGAAGAAGCGATTATGTCTATGACTTCCTGGCCGGATTAAATTTGAAGTTTGATGCCGTTTGGAGTTGGATTCTGGGGCAACGCCCTACTCCCTCTCTCATGAAAGTTTGTTCAGAAATATGCCTGGAGGAAGATAGATCAACTGCAATGAATAACCCAGTCATTACCTCTACTAATGCTACGACTTTTGTCACTAAGTCCTCCAGTACTAACAGTGATAAAAGGCCCACTCCTGTCTGTGAGCATTGTAAAAAGTCGTGGCATACAAAGAACCAGTGTTGGAAGCTACATGGGCGGCCCCCAAATAGTAAACGTCGCCAGTCACATGACAAATCAACCTCTGGACGTGCCTTTGTGAGTGACTCAGTAAATGAGAATCCTCAGCAACAACCCTCAGCAGATAGTACGACCAGCCTAAGTACGGTTGGAGTCAGTGCCATCGCCCAGTCAGGTAATATCCAGTCTTTTAGTCTTATTAATATTAACGGAAAAAAACCTTGGATTGTTGACTCAGGGGGCGACAGATCATCTTACTGGTACCTCTGATCAGTTGCTCTCATATTGTCCAAGTGTCAATAACGAACGAATTAGGATTGCAGATGGGTCGTTCGCACTTGTTGCAGGGAAAGGGCATTTATCTCCGTTTGAGGGTTTGGTTTTGCAGGATATTTTGCATGTTCCTAAAATTTCATATAATTTGTTATCCATCAATAAGATTACAAGAGATCTGAATTGTCAGGCAGTATTTTCACCCGACTCTGTTTTATTTTAGGATCTGAGCTCGGGGACGATGATTGGCACTGCCCGACACGATAGGGGACTCTACTTCCTGACTAATGATGCTTCCTCTAGGAATGATTATAGGACTAGCCTTGTCTCTTTAAATTTTTCTATTTATGAGAATGATTTTCTGTTATGGCATTACCCATCCAAACTTTCAATACATGAAATTCTTATTTCCGCATTTATTTCACAATATTAATATATCTTCTTTAAATTTTGATGTGTGTATTCGTGCCAAACAGAGTCGTGTCTCCTTTCATTCCCAGCCCTATAAACCATCCAAACCCTTCACCTTAGTCCAGTGATGTTTGGGGTCCCTCACCAATCACAACCTCCACAGAGAAACACTGGTTTGTCACGTTTATGGATGACCACACTTGGCTTACTTGGGTATTTCTTCTCACTGATAAGTCTGAAGTGTTTACTTGGGTATTTTGAGAAGTGATAATGGGCGGGAATTCTTTAACACTTCCTTCCAGGAGTTCCTTGCATCCAAACGGATTGTCCACCAGAGTTCGTGTGCCTACACTCCCCAACAAAACGGGATAGTCGAAAGGAAAAATCGTCATTTGGTGGAAGTGGCCAGGTCCTTGATGCTATCCACATCACTCTCGTCTTACCTATCGGGTGTTGCCATCCTTACTGCTGCTCACTTAATCAACCAAATGCCTTCCCGGGTCCTCAACTTTCAAAACCCATTAGACTGTTTGAAGTGTTATCTGTATTCCAACAACTCTATGCCACTGTTGAAACCCAGTTTAGTGCCAGGATTGGTATTTTGAGAAGTGATAATGGGCGGGAATTCTTTAACACTTCCTTCCAGGAGTTCCTTGCATCCAAACGGATTGTCCACCAGAGTTCGTGTGCCTACACTCCCCAACAAAAAGGATAGTCGAAAGGAAAAATCGTCATTTGGTGGAAGTGGCCAGGTCCTTGATGCTATCCACATCACTCTCGTCTTACCTATCGGGTGTTGCCATCCTTACTGCTGCTCACTTAATCAACCAAATGCCTTCCCGGGTCCTCAACTTTCAAAACCCATTAGACTGTTTGAAGTGTTATCTGTATTCCAGCAACTCTATGCCACTGTTGAAACCCAGTTTAGTGCCAGGATTGGTATTTTGAGAAGTGATAATGGGCGGGAATTCTTTAACACTTCCTTCTAGGAGTTCCTTGCATCCAAACGGATTGTCCACCAGAGTTCGTGTGTCTACACTCCCCAACAAAACGGGATAGTCGAAAGGAAAAATCATCATTTGGTGGAAGTGGCCAGGTCCTTGATGCTATCCACATCACTCCCGTCTTACCTATCGGATGATGTCATCCTTACTGCTGCTCACTTAATCAACCAAATGCCTTCCCGGGTCCTCAACTTTCAAAACCCATTAGACTGTTTGAAAGAGTCCCCACTACTCGTTTAGTCTCCAATGTACCACTTCGAGTTTTTAGCTGTGTTGCTTTTGTTCACTCCCATGGTCCAAACAGCACGAAATTTACCCCTCGTGCTAAAAAATGCGTCTTTGTTGGGTATCCACTTCATCAGTGTGGGTATAAATGTTACCACCCATCCACTCGCAAATATTTTGTTTCCATGGATATCACCTTCCTTGAGGATCAACCCTTCTTCCCTGTAAGCCATCTTCAGGGGGAGACATCTAGTGAAGAGACTAACTGGTCCACTTATACATTCCCTTGGAGTCATCTCCCATTCCCGAACATGTCGGTCCTATCCTCCCTACCAATTAAGTCCCATGGATAACATACTATAGGAAGGATCTCAGGAAGGAAGCAGTGTCACCTGTTGCACCTCCGGTTCCGATCCATGAGTCAAACGCGACATTAGATATGTGTATTCCTGAAATCAATGAGATTGATACTTGTATTGAGGCTAACGAATGCAGAGAGGAAAAAGGAGGAAAAGGTGCTGACAACACCACTATAGCAGATGGGAAGACGACGATAAATAATGATTCGGACACAACTCTTGAAAATGTGAGTGATACTAGAAATAATGGTGAAAAGGTGATATCTGAAGATGAAACCCAGGCAGAAGAGACTAGCGATCACAATGGAAATTCTGACAGACTGAAGGAGCATGATGCTTCTCTTGATTTTCCAATAGCCCTGAAAAAATGTATTCGATCATGTACAAGGTACCCTATGCATAGTTACATGACTTACAATAACCTGTCATCTGAATTTTGGGCTTTTACCACCAGTTTAAATACAGGAGTGATACCGAGTAACATACAGGAAGCAATGGGAACTGACGTTTGGAAAGCCGCTGTTATGGAGGAGATGAGGGTTCTTGAGAAAAATGGAACATGAGACTAGGTGATCCTACCCAAAGGGCACAAGACAGTTGGATGCAAATGAGTTTTCACTATAAAGTTTCAAACGGGACTGTTGATCGGTACAAGGTCAGGTTAGTTGCAAAAGGGTTTACCCAAACCTTTGGGGTAGATTATTCGGAGACATTCTCTCCCATGGCTAAACTCAATACTATCCGAGTATTACTATCAGTTGCAGTTAATAGAGATTGGCCTCTGCATCAACTAGATGTAAAGAATGCCTTTCTCAATGGAGAACTTGAGGAGGAAGTTTACATGAATCCTCCCCCGAATTTGAAGATCAGTTCAAACAGTGACTCTACCGACTGAGGAAGTCGCTATATGGGTTGAAACAGTCTCCTGTCAAAGGACAAGGGTATACCCAAGGACACTCAGATCACACACTATTTACAAAGAAGTCAACTTCAGGAAAGGTTGTTCTCATCGTGTATGTTGACGATATTGTGCTCTCCGGTGATGATGATGATGAAATTGTGAAACTCAAAGCAAAAATGGCCAAAGTATTTGAAATTAAAGACCAGGAAGTTAAGATACTTTCTCGAAATGGAAGTAGCCCAGTCAAGGGACAAAATCTCAGTGTCCCAACGGAAATACATGATTGATCTTCTAACGGAAACAAGAATGACTGGGTGCAAACCTACTGACACCCCAGTTGAATATAATTCAAAGCTCAGCAATACCAGCAACAGTGTCCCAGTCAATAAAGAAATGTATCAGCAGTTAGTTGAGAAATTGATATACTTATCTCATACGAGACCCGATATTTCATATGTAGTGAGTGTTGTCAGTCAGTTTATGCAGGCTCTTTATGAGGAACACATGACAACAGTTGAACACATCCTACGATATCTAAAAGGTACACCAGGTAAGGGGTTAATGTTCAAGAAGTCTGATAAACGTTGCATTGAAGCCTATACTGATTCTGATTGGGCAGGGTTTGTTATTGATAGAAAATCAACATTTGGATATTGCACATTTGTTTGGGGTAATCTAGTGACCTGGAGGAGCAAGAAACAGGGAGTTGTGACCAGAAGTAGTGCGAAAGCTGAATATCCCATGAGTTTAGGGATATGTGAAGAAATTTGGTTGATAAAAGTGTTGTCAAATCTTCATCAAGACAATGAGCTCCCAATGAAACTGCTTTGTGACAATAAGGCAACAATAAGTATTGCTAAGAATCCTGTTCAGCATGACAGAACAAAACACGTTGAGATCGACTGGCACTTCATCAAGGAAAGACTTGACAACGGAAGTATATGCATTTCTTATGTTCCCTCAAATCAGCAAATTGCAGATGTGCTCACAAAAGGGTTACTGAGACAAAGCTTTGATTTCGGTGTATTTTAGTAATTGTATGTACCCTAGGGCTTCCCACTAGTCTATTTATTTGGCCTATTCTCATGTACTTTGTGTATCAGAATTAATAATAAAAATCAGTCTCTATCGTGGTTTTTTCTCCCTGATCTAGGGTTTTCCACGTAAATCTTGGGTTCCTTTCTTCCTTTTTTTCAACATATACCAATATGGGTGAACCTTGGTAGGATCACTCCCCTCTTTCAACTGGATTTGGTGACATCTGACTGCGAGGGCCTTCAGGCATGTTAAACACATCCTCATGTTCTTCAATCAATTTCTCTACTATTGGCCGATGCTCCTCCAATGTCCTTTTTGAAGCATTACTTGCCTGTCTTCTTTCGGAATGCCCAATGCCCAAAAGTCAACAAGGAATCCTTGATCTTCGGGTTGCCAAGTTTTTGTCAACATTTTTAACAAGACTTCCATTTGTGCCAATGTCGGATCACCCTTCAAGATTAACTTCGCGTCACCATCATATACATCATGCATAGATTCTTCCAATTAATACTCATTGTTAGGCTTCCGGAGCCATTGCATGCCCAAAATGGTCTAAATTTCTGCAAGGACACTAGGTCCACCTTTGTGATATTGATATTGAAATTACGATAATACAAGCCAACCGGCCGATTCGAGAGTGTCGAACCTCTCCCAAGTTCACTCTATCCAGTTAGTACAATAAAATATTCCATAACTCAAACACCACACAAAACACAAAATATATGTTAGACAACACAAGCAACTAGCCCAAAACATAACAAAAGATAATAAATGCCCATTACTGACTAGGCCCAACATCAACAGGCTGCTTGTTCCTTCTAACACAAGTTTTAATGATAGGAGGCCTAACAATACCCTGGTGCGAATTCAACCTTGAACCATTGCATGTAGAAGGATCAATTACAAGAAGATTCAAGAGGCATTTACATTACATCTTCAAATACTAGCAAATTCACAAGAACCAACAAATAATTTTGAGACCAAAGTTTTATATAATGTTAGTTCAATGAATCAAGAAGAGAATGATATGAAGATGACACGGTGGTCAAAAAAAGTTTGCAAATTTTGTGAAGAAAATGCGTGTGCACTACATGGGGAAATGTGATGTCAAACCTTGTCAAACGTGCACATCTACTTTTCTGCCTTCTAGAGGAGAGATTTAAGGCAATTTGAATACTTTCTACATTTCTAGTTCTGCATTTTGACTTATAATTTAGTATGCAATTAAGTTTCAAGTTTCTAGGTGTTATTTTCTACAATGTGCAATAGTGTAATACCAAAAGTCTGATTTTAAATAAAAGTGATCTCTCTCAAATGAGGTGAGGAAAACTTTATTTATAGAGGGGAAAACAGAATATAGCTTTTGTTTTTACAATTGAATTATAATAACATAATATAGTTTCTATTTTTACAACTGAAAACTAACAATAAAAACTTACAAACTGAAGTTCTGTTATTTACACCATATTCCATCCCCTTAAAATTCAGACTCGTCCTCGAGGTTTATCAAGAAGCTAACAAGAAATCATCAGGAGCAAAGTAGGGTTTCAAATCTGCTACATTGAAAACTGGATTGATGTGAAGGTCAATCGGTAGCTCAATGTGATAAGCATTCGAACCATATCTTTATAGGACTTTAAAATGCCCATTTGTCTATCTTTCAGCTTGTTGTAAGTTCCAGCTGGGAACCTTGTCTTACGTAGGTGGATCATTACAAGGTCTCCTTTAAAATTGACTTCTCTTCGTGACTTGTCTTTAGTTTCTTTGTAAGACTGTGTGGTCTTCTTTAAATGGTCATGAACTTCTCGGTGCAATTCTTCTATTCTTTCAATCATACTTTCAGCTTCAAACTAATATCCACAAAAGAAGGTAAATGGGTAAGATCAAATGTGAGTCTAAGAGGTTGAGTATATACTACTTCGAATGGGCATCTTCCCATTGATCTATTCTTCATGTTATTGAAAACAAACTCCACTTGAGCAAGGGACAAATCCCATTGCTTTGGTCGTGAACCACTTAAACATTGCATGAGATTTCCCAAAGTTCTATTGGTTACTTCAGTCTGGCCATCAGTTTGTGGATGTCAAGTGGTGCTGAATTTCAAACCATTGTCAAACTTCTTCCATAAAGTACGCCACAAATGACTTAAGAATTTCACGTCTCTATCTGAAACGATTGATTTTGGTATTCCATGAAGTTGAACTACCTATCTGAAGAATAAGTTAGCAATATAGATTGCATCACTCGTTTTTTTGCATACTAGAAAATGGGTCATTTTGCTGAAACGATCCACAACCACCATGACTACATCATATCCTCTTTGTGTTTTGGGTAGACCAAGAATAAAGTCAACATATAGGTCTTCCCAAATGGTTGTGGGGATTGGTAATGGAGTATATAATCTGGCATTTGTAGAATTTCCTTTGGCTTTTTGACAAATAGCATATCTTTTGACAAAATTATTAACATCCTTTCGAAGTTGTGGCGAATAGAATCGTTTGGATACTAATTCAAATGTTTTGTCTTAGCCAAAGTGCCCTACTAAACCTCCAGAGTGAGCTTCTTTTAGGAGGGCTTCTCGAAGAGAAGTGTGAAGGGATACATAGTCGTTCTCCTTTGAATAGGAAGCCATTCATAATATGGAAGTCTTCAACATTCAAATAGTGAGCACATTTGTACCAAATGTCTGCAAAATCATTGTCATCCTTGAATAGTTCGGGAAGGTGGGAGAAAGTCGTTACTTCCATGGCTAAAGTAGTAAGAATTAGGCCTTTTCGACTTAGGGCATCAGCCACTTTATTTTCTTTGCCCAATTGGTGTTTAATGACTAAGTCAAACCTTTGTATGAAAGAATTCCACCTTGCATGCAAACGGCTTATGTTCTTCTGAGATTGTAAGTATTTTAATGAGAAATAATCTATTAATACAAACTCCTTGGAAAGTAGATAATGTTCCCACTATCTAAGGGCTCTAACAAGAGCATACAACTCCTGCTCATAGGTAGTCCAAGTTTTTCTTGAGTTACTAAGCTTTTCGCTGAAGTATTCAATTGGGTGTCCTTGTTGAGACAAAACACCACCAATTCCTACACAAGCATCCATTGCTACTTCAAATGGGGCTGAAAAATCTGGTAATTTCAAAACAGGGCTTGTGCTTAACTTCTTCTTAATACAATCAAAGCTGGACTGTTGTTTTTTTACCCCATATGAAGCTGCCTTTCTTGAAACAATTAGTAATCGATGCTACAATGGAGCTGAAGTTTTTAATAAACTTCCTGTAAAATGATGCTAAGCCAAGGAAGGCTTGGATATCTTTTATTGTTGATGGAGTTGTCCATTGAGTAATGATAGGAAACTGATCTTTTAAAAAGTATTTATTGATTAAGTGAGTTAACTTTCGCACAACATAACAACTAAACGATGAACTTGCTCTTTATTAAACGATGAGTGTCAATCAACAACTAAACGATCGCTTACAAACACTAAATGATCGTTTACATTCACAACACAATCGCTTACAAACTCTACACGATCGCTCACCAACACTACACAATTGCTTACTAACGCTATACGATTGCTTACAGACACTACGCGATCGCTCACCAACACTACATGATTGCTGAAGCTCTTCTACACGATCGCCTAGTAGATGAAGTAGGCAATGAGTGACACTCTGTGACTGATTCTACACGATAAACTTTCCCGAACTCCCACCCTCGAGAGCTCACTTCCCTTACTCTATTCAACCTTCAATGCCTTCTCTTTCGGTTTCTTTTTTCTTTTAAACCCCAACTTCTCCTAACAGAATTGAAAGTAGTTTAGATGTGGTCCCCAACCTCCTTAACTGACTCAACCACCGATTTCCCCTTATTTCCTCTATTCTTCTTCTTTGATATTGCAGGATAATTGGAGGCCTATCATTACCTCCCCTCCCACCTTTACCTTGTCCTCAAGGTAAAATTCCAGAAATTGAGTCTGGAAATCATCCAATACCTCCCAAGTCGCCTCATGCTCTGGCAGTCCTTTCCATTTCACCAAAACTTCACGTCCCCGATGTGACAACCCAGGTCAAGAGCTCAATACAGCCTCTGGTTCAGGTAGCCAAGTATGATTTTCATTGGCTAAAGGATCTACAGATGACTTTCCTTCTAGCTGTCCAACCACCTTTTTTAGTTGTGACACATGAAAAACTGGATGGATCGACATTGTTGATGGAAGCTCCAACTTGTAAGCTACTAATCCCACCCTGTCAATCACCTGATATGGCCCATAATACTTGGGAGATAATTTCACACACCGTTTTTTCCGAACTGAAATTTGGTGATAGGGACGCAACTTCAGCCATACCCAATCCCCAACTTGAAATTCTATATCCCGTCGTTTCCTATCCACAAACTTCTTCATTTTCTCTTGAGCCACCCTCAAATGCTCCTTAAGTACTCGCAGTGCAGCATCCCTATCCTGCATTTGTTGGTCCAAAGTCGCATTCCCAGTGAAATCATCTCCACAGTAAATCAACACTAGAGGTTGACATCCATATACAATCTGAAAAGGGGAAAAGCCAGTGGAGGCATTATACGTAGTATTATACCAGTATTCCGTCCAATGCAACCAGTTAATCCATTCTTTAGGATGCTCCCCACAGAAGCACCTCAAGTACATTTCCACGCTGCGGTTTACCACTTCTGTCTAACCATCCGACTGAGGATGATATGTTGTCCTGCGATGGAGCAAGTACTCGACAGCCAGAACAACTCCTGCCAGAAGTGACTCACAAACACCTTGTCTCGGTCTGAGACAATTGACTTCAGCACCCCGTGCAACTTTACTATTTCTCTACAGAATACAATTGCTACCACATCAGCATTCAGAGGATGTTTTAAAGGCAAGAAAATGAGCATACTTGCTCAATCTATCGACTACCACTAAAATCACATCATACCCCTTGGCCTTAGGTAATCCTTCAATGAAATCCATCGATATGTCAGCCCATACAACATCAAGAATAGGGAGCGGCATTAATAACCCTGCTGAGGACAAGACTATCAATTTATTCTTCTGGCAAACCACACACTCTTCCACATACTTCTTAACAGCTCTCTTCATTCCTTACCAATACAACTCCCCAGATATTCTCTTGTATGTCCTCAGGAATCACGAGTGGCCACCAAGCACAGAGTCATGATATGTATGCAAGATTGTAGGCATCAAAGACGAGGTAGTGGAAAGTACTAACCTCCCTTTCTACTTCAGCACGCCTTGATGGAGAGAAAAACCTTGTACTCTGTCCTCCTTCCTCAGTACTCGGCCTTTAATTCATTGTAACCGATCATCTTGCTCTACTTCCTTCTGAATTACAGCCATATCAATCAAAGTAAGGGTCACGAGTGGCCACCAAGCACAGAGTCATGATATGTATGCAAGATTGTAGGCATCAAAGACGAGGTAGTGGAAAGTACTAACCTCCCTTTCTACTTCAGCACGTCTTGATGGAGAGAAAAACCTTGTACTCTGTCCTCCTTCCTCAGTACTCGGCCTTTAATTCATTGTAACCGATCATCTTGCTCTACTTCCTTCTGAATTACAGCCATATCAATCAAAGTAAGGGCCGATAACTGGGCCAAATAAGTCTCCATATCCGCTCTGGATGATGCATTCACGACCCCATTCTCCAATCCTGGATGATAGACTACTTCAAAATCATAACCAAGCAATTTAGCTACCCATTTCTAATGTTGCGGTTGTATCATCCTCTGTTCAAGTAAAAACTTCAATGCCTTCTGATCCGTTTTGATGACAAATCGTCTTCCTAACAAATAAAGTCGCCATCTCTGCACGGCCATGACCGTCTAACAACTCCCTCTCACATACCGGCTTCGCATGGTCTCTCAATGATAGAGTATGGCTGTAAAAAGCTATCGGCTGTCTCTACTGCACTAGCACCGCGCCTATGCAAGGGTATGCTGAAATCTGGTAACGCCAACATGAGTAGTGTCATCATAGCAGTTTTGAGCTTCTCAAAAGCATACTGAGCATCCTCTGTCTACTGAAAAGTCCCTCCTTTCAAAATCTGTGTCAAAGCAGCCGCTATACTGCCATAGTTTTGTACGAACCTCCGGTAACAGCCAGACAATCCCAAGAACCCCCGCACCTCCTTCATTGTCTTAGGCACCGGCCAATCCAACACTGCCTGCACCTTCTCTAGATCGACCTCCACCCTTTGCTTTGAAATGATATGCCCCAAATATTCCACTCTGTCTCTTGCAAACTGACACTTCTTATTAGCATAAAGTTCATGTTCCCTTAATACTGATAATATCACTTCTAGATGCTGCAAATGCTCTTCTAGATTTCCACTATACACAAGTATATCATCAAAGAATACTAACACAAAATGGCGTAAGTAAGGCCTGAATATATTATTCATCAGTGTCTGAAATGTGAAAGGTGCATTAGTTAAACCGAAAGGCATTACTAGAAATTCATAACGCCCTTCATGTGTCCGGAAGGTAGTCTTCTTAACATCCCACGGATTCATCCTTATTTGATGATAGCCTAACTTCAAATCCTTTAGTGAGAGCAACTCTATTTAATTCGTCGAAAAGTTCTTCCACCACAGGAATTGGAAATTTGTCGGAATGGTGGCAGTGTTAAGAGCACGGTAATCCACACAAAATATCCACCCTCCGTCCTTCTTTCTAACCAGTAGAATGGGACTGGAGTAGGGACTGGTGCTTGGTCTAATGATGCCCGAATCCAACATTTCTTCGACCAATTTCTCCATCTCAGCCTTCTGATGATACGCATATTTGTATGGACGAACATTTATTAGACTAGTTCCTTCATTCAAGTGGATGTGATGCTCTATACTCCGACGGGGGACAATTCCTCCGACCATTCAAATATGTTCTGAAACTTGTTTAGCAGGATCGATAGAGATTCTGGTATTGGGTCGGCTTCCTCGCTTCCCCCTTACTCTACCACAAACTCACCTCTACTTATCATTCTACATTCAACCAAGAATCCCTGATCTTCAGCCTCCTAGGTTTTCAACATACATTTCAGACTGATTCTTGCTTTCGTCAGACTTGGATCCCCTGCAAAGTAATCTTTCGACCCTCATGAGCAAATGCCATAGTGAGATTCCACCAATCGACAGGTTTTTCCCAAAGAATGTAACCACTGCATCCCCAAAATCACGTCAACACTTCCTAGTTCTAACGGCAGGAAGTTATCGTTCACCCTCTAATCTCCCAACCTCATTTCCACATTCTTGCATACCCCCTTACCTCGCACTGCGGTTCCCGATCCCAAAACTACTCCATAATTTGTCGTTTTCGTGATTTCCAACTGCAAACGATTCGCCAATCCTTCTGATATGAAATAAGGATAGCTCCACAGTCAACCAGTATCATCACCGGTTCTCCTTTGATCTCCCCTTTAATCTTCATTGTTCGAGGGTTCGTCAATCCCACAATCGAATTCACAGAAAGTTTGGCTATCGGCGATATTTTTCATTCAACGTCAACAAATTCAATTCCAGCGTCTCTTCTCTTATTTCATCTTCTTCGTGCAACTCCAATTCTTCACCGGACGTATGCACAACAAGTAATCTCAGTTCTCTCAATTCGCGCCCTTTGCACCGATGCCCAACAGTATACTTTTCATCGCACCGGAAACAAAGTCCTTTCTCTCTCTTCGACTGGAATTCAACATTTGCTAACCTTCTTGCCGGAATTTCTCTCCGATTATCGTTATTCGACACTCCTCGTAACATGATTGTCCTCATCGAAAATGACTCTCCCGACTTCCCTCCCTCTTTCAGTTCACTACCACCTCCCGTTTTACTTGTACTTTCTATATTAAATTTCGAAGAGTTCGTTTAGGATCTTACCTCCGTACATTCGCGCCCGACCCGTGCATTTTCTCTATCTTCAACACGCTGCACTAACGACATCATTTGTGCTAACTCGGACGGATCCAACATTCGACCTTAACTTTTATCCACGGCACTAATCCGTTCATGAATGTCTCCTCTAATATTTCATTCGGTAGATGTGGCAATGGCGCTACCAATTTATCAAATAGATTTCGATATGCTTCTACAGTAGTTTCCTGTTTAATAGCCAAGAACCTTCCACAAATCGATCCCTCTTAAAGATCGAAATCGCACTAACATCCTTTTCTTCAAATTTTCCCAATCTTTGAATGGCTTTCTACCTTCCTTCGACCGGTACCAGTCTAACGCGACACCGTGAAACTCACAACCGCCACCGTCATCTTCTCAGATTTAGTCAGTTTATGAATCTGAAAATAGCGATCTGCTCTGAATAACCACACATCTGGATCACTTCCACTAAACACCGGCATCTCCACTTTCTTGAATTTACTTCGATCGCGAGTCACTTCTTCATCGGCTGCTTTCACTGAACTATTCGTTCCACACACATTATTGACATTCGATCCTTTTGCCTCCTCTGTCACTTTCGCCTTTCCCTTCGTCATTTCCGTAACATAGGAAATGAGCATCTGTTGATGTTTCTTTGCTTGCAATCCCAATCGCTCAATGCTCTTCGCTAATGACGCCAAATTCTCCTATATGGTTGGCAATTTCTGCATTTCGACTCTGAGTCCAAAAATCTCCTGGTTTAAAAACTCCAGCTTTTCCTCAAAGCGTTTCTGAGCCATGCCTGCCCAAGTGGTTGCTCTGATACCAATTAGATAGGAAACTGATCTTTTAAAAGGTATTTATTGATTAAGTGAGTTGACACAATCGCACAACATAACAACTAAACGATGAACTTTCTTTATTAAACGATGAGTGTCAATCAACAACTATACGATCGCTTACTATTACTACGCGATCGCTTACAAACACTAAACGATCGTTTACATTCACTACACAATCGCTTATAAACTACACGATCGCTCACCAACACTACACGATCGCTTACTAACGCTATACGATCACCTATAGACACTACGCGATCGCTCATCAACACTACACGATCGCCTAGTAGATGAAGTAGGCGATGAGCGGCACTCCGCGACTGATTCTACACGATAGACTTTCCCGAACTCCCACCCTCGAGAACTCACTTCCCTTACTTAAGATATTCAATCTTCAATGCCTTCTCTTTCGGTTTCTTTCTTCTTTTAAACCCCAACTTCTCCCAACAGAATTGAAAGTAGTTTAGCTGTGGTCCCCAACCTCCTTAACCGACTCAACCGCTGATTTCCTCTATTCTTTCTTCTTTGATATTGCAGTATAATTGGAGGCCTATCAAGTGATTGCTTCAATCTTCTTTGGATCAACTTTGATTTGATTTTGGCCAATTAGGAAGTCAATGAAAGCAATCTCCTTCATAAGAATGTGGCATTTTTTGTGATTACAACTGTGTCAGATGTCAAAGCTTGAAATAAGCTACGAAGATGTCGTAAATGTTCTTCAAGGTTCCCAATAAACCAAAATATTGTCAAAATATACAACGATAAATTTGTTAAGGAAAGGATGAAGTACTTGATTCATAAGTCTCATGAAAATGCTCTGAGCATTTGATGACAAGCCACTCAATCCAGCCTTCGTTAGTCTTAAAGGTCGTTTTCCACTCATCTCCCGGCCTAATTCATATTTGGTGGTATCCACTCTTCAAATCCACCTTTGAAAAGATTAAGGCTCCTCCAAGTTGATTGACCAAATCACTTATTCAAGAAATTGGAAAACAATACTTCATCGTGATTCAATTGATGGCTCCACTATCCATGCACATTCTCCAACTGCATCTTTTTCGGGCGTGAGTAGAGCTGGTACTTCACACAGACTTAAACTTGGTTTAATGTGTCTTTTTTACAGCAATTCTTCGATATGTTAGTGGAGAATTCCGTACTCCTTTGGACACATCCTGTAGTGAGGTAAATTCGGTAAAGTAGCTCCCGGAACTAGATCAATGTGGTGTTGTATATTTCACAAGGGGGGCAACCCTTCAGGTTCCTCTCTTGGGAGGAAATTCATCGAACAGCTTTTGTACTTCCGGTGGGACTCCATCTTTTTGTGTTTCCTCGGGCTTTTCGACAACAAGTCCAAGGATGTCAGCCTCCCTTTCTTTCATCAATGTTTTGCCACTGATTGTAATAAACAAGTGGCTGTTGTCTTCTTTTTTAGTGGAAGTAGTACCACTTTCTTACCCATCCACTAAAATTCATAAGTATTTTCTTTCCCCTTATGCAAGGTTCGAGTGTCAAATTGCCAAGGTCTTCCTAAAGGAATATGATAGACATCCATGTCTAACACATCGCTATTTGGTCTTTATAGCTACTACTGATTAGGGATGGTCAAATTTCACTTATACTTCGCCGCCTTTTTTCACCCAACCTATCTTGTAAGGGTTTGGATGAGCTTCCACCTTAAGATTTAAGGCTACCACTAGCTTTTTGGAGACAAAATTCTCACTACTTCCACTGCCTATAATGACATTGCACACTTTATTGTTGATTGTATACCTTGTTTTGAAGTGACAATGCCTTTGGGGCTTAGAGTCTTCTTTAGGAGCAACTATCATCCATTGAAGAACACAAGACAGTCTATCTCCATCATCTGGTTCAATAAATTCAGCCTTCTCTTCATTTTCTTCACTGTTTTCAATCACATTTCTTCTTCTTCTTCCTCCCATGTAAGTTACTGTTTTTCGCTGAGGGCACGCATTGGATAGATGACCAGCTTGGCCACATCGAAAACACTTGCCCAAAGAGGGCTTATGGTAAGGATTTTGAGTTTTTTTCTTGAGAACTGCATGTGTCTTCTTCTCCTCGACCCTTTTTTGATATTCTTTCTCGTTTCCTTTGGTCAAAGGTGGAGGATTTGGTAGGTCGGATGTTTTATTTGCAGCATTCGCCTTCCTACTTGCGAAGGCTTCCCATGCGGTTCTTCTTGATGAATTCTTGGAGAAAATTTCATTCACTTGTTCAACTGATTCAGCGAAGGAAATTGCCTCAAATAATAAGTAAAAATGTTGTAGTTTTACCTTTTCTTTGATGTCCATGCATAGGCCTACAACAAATCTTGCAACCAAATGTTGTTCGTTCTCCATCAAGTTCGTTCTTGCTCCCAACCGGTGGAATTCTTCAATATAAGCAGCCACCGACCATGCTCCTTGCCTACAATTTTGGTATTGGTTGTACAATGTTTGCTCATAGTTGGGAGGGAGGAACCATTCTTTCAACAATCTTTTCATCTTTTTCCATGAATGAATTGGTTGTTTACCATTTCTCCTCCGGTTGACTTCTAGTTGGTCCCACCAAACCGATGCACCGACTTTCAACTTTAAGCAACTAGATGCACTTTTTTGTGCTCGGGAGAGTTCATGTAGGTGAAGAAGCTTTCCGTATTTTTTATCCAATCAAGAAATACCTCAATGTCGCGTTTCCCATTGTATATTGGCAAGTCTATCTTCATTTTGTAGTCATTCGTGTTACTTCTCATTTCAAATCTCTCACCTCTTTCTCTTCTAGGCACAAAAAACTCTTCTTGATCATATTTGTTGAAATTAGGGTTTTGTACTCTAGGGGCATTTTTGTGTTTTTCATTGTACCCTAGGGTTTCCCTTTTTTTTCTATTTAAGCTGGTGGTCTGTTATATTTCTTTGTATCAGTCTTCTGATAAGAATCCTTTTTTCCCCTGGTTTTTTCTCCCTGATTAGGTTTTTCCACGTAAAATCTTGGTGTGTTTTTCTTCTTTCTCTACTCTGTTTTTCATCATGGTATCAGAGCATGGAGACGAAACCCTGGCCACCATTGAGGAAAATCCAATAGGAGAATCTCAAACCAATAACCCAGATATAACCAGTATTATCCAAAAAGCCATTGACAGATATTTTCTTCATCCCCACTTCCGTAACGATCACCCAACCCATTCCGACCAGATCCGGACCGACCAGCCAGCAGACCAGCCGCCGCCGCCCTACCACTTGCCGACCGATTCTTTCGAAGAAGGAACGACCAACCACCAAACCCAGCAGAGATCGGCGACCAATCGCGACCCGGTTCTGTCGCGTTCAGACGGAGACGAACGAAGCTGCCCAGCCGCGACCAGGTCCGGTCGCTATCAGACAGAGCCGACCAACGCCGCCCAGTTGAGATCGGCGATGCCCAGTGCTTCTCCATGCGAGATCGACGCCGCCCAGTCAAGATTGGCGTCGCCCAGCGCTTCCCATCTGTTGCCATCGCAGCCGGTCTTCCCCCCTCAGCCACTCCGCACCAAAAGACCGATGGAAGATGTGTAGATGTCTCTCAGCCGAATATGAGCAATCGAATAGGGCAGTTTTCGCCGATCATGGGCGAGTTTGGAGGGGAGATTCTTCATCATACCACCAGGACCAAGAGAGTATAATCCAAGATCAAGTTACCAAGTTGCAATTGCAAATTAAACGACAGAACGAGATGTTCCAGCAGCAGATAGCTGCTATTGGGGAAGCCCTGGGATCGACATCCAAAATCCAACCAGATCTAAACCCATATCCTGAAAACTCGGTAACTTCGTTCCCTACTTACCCCTCAAATTTATGTTCTGGAGCTATAGGCAATTCTTCTAAATTTATTATTGGAGAAAAGTTGAAGGATGATAATTACTTTTCTTGGTCCCAATCGATTAAAATGACCCTTGAGGGCCGTGTCATAAATTTGGATACCTGATAGGTGAAATACCAAAACCAAGGATCAGTGATCCCCAAGAGCGAATTTGGAAAGGAGAGGATTCTTTGTTGAGATCGATTTTGATTGGAAGTATGGAACCTCAAGTTGGAAAACCTTTATTGTATGCAGCCACAGCCCGTGATATTTGGGAGGCAGCCCAAAAACTCTACTCTAGGAGACAGAATGCCTCTCGTTTATATACCCTACATGAGAAGGTCCATGAATGTAAACAGGGAACAATGGACGTTACTGCTTACTTTAACAAGCTGTCTCTCTTGTGGCAAGAGATGGATTTGTGCCGTGAAATGATTTGGAACTATCCTTGTGGAGGAGTGTTACATTATCAGTCTGAGGAAACGGATCGCGTGTATGACTTTCTTGCCGAACTCAACTCTAAATTTGATACAGTGCGAAGTCGTATATTGGGGACCAGACCTATACCATCCCTAATGGAAGTCTTTCTGAAGTTTGCCTGGAGGAAGATAGGTCGAGGGCCATGAACAGTGTAACACCAACCGATTCCGCTGCTTTCAAAACATCTGGCCCTATCCAAGATAAACAGAACCGTAAGCCGCCCCCAGTGTGTGAACATTGCAAGAAACCCTGGCACACGAAAGATCAGTGTTGGAAGCTTCACAGCCGACCGCCAAATGGTAAGAAACGATAGCCAAGTCAGGCTCTTGTTGGTGAATCTGTTACTAGAGATACTCAGCCTCACAATCAGGAAACCACTCAGAGCATTACTACTATAGCTGGAGTAAGTGTCATCGCTCAATCAAGTACTTTTCACTCCTTTGGACTTGTGAGTATAACTGGTAATAAACCATGGATATTAGATTCAGGAGCCACAGACCACTTAACTGGTTCCTCTGATCAATTTTTGTCTTATCAACCTGGTGCTGGAAATGAAAGGATCAAAATTGCAGATGGGTCCTTTGCCCCCGTTGCTGGAAAAGGATAGGTGTCGCCCTTTGTAGGTTTAATCCTCCAAGATGTGTATGTGCCAAAAGTTTCTTACAATCTATTATCTATTAGTAAAATTACAAGGGATTTGAAGTGTCGTGTTATCTTCTCACCTGATGTTGTTGTTTTTCAGGATCTGAACTCAGGGTGGCACTGCCCGACATGATAAGGGACTCTATTTCCTTACTGAAGAAGCCTCCTTTAGGATATGTGATAGGACTTAGTTTGTTTTCTTCCCATTTTTCTGTTTCTAAAACTGATTATATGTTATGGCATTATCGCCTAGGCCATCCTAATTTCCAGTATATGAATTATTTGTTTCCTCATCTTTTTCAAAATATTAATATTTCTAAGTTGAAATGCGATGTGTGTGTCCAAGCCAAACAACCTCGTGTTTCTTTCTCTTCTCAGCCTTATAAGCCCTCTAAACCATTCACCCTGTTCCATAGCGATGTTTGGGGTCCATCACCTGTTACTATCATAACTGGGAAGCGTTGGTTTGTAACCTTTATTGACGATCATACTAGACTAACCTGGGTCTTCCTTCTGACAGACAAATCAAAAGTTACTTCAGTTTTCCAACAATTTTACAATTCTACAGAAACCCAGTTCAATGCCAAAATCGCTATTCTCCAGAGTGATAATGGTCAAGAGTACCTTAATAACGCCCTACGAGAATTCCTAGTCTCAAAAGGAGTTGTCCATCAGAGTTCCTGTGCGTACACCCCTCAACAAAATGGAGTGGCTGAACGGAAAAACCGTCACCTAGTTGAAGTAGCCCGATCTCTTATGTTATCAACTTCCCTTCCTTCTTATTTATGGGGTGATGCTATCTTGACAGCAGCCCATCTAATAAATCACATGTCATCCCGGGTCCTAAAATTCCAGTTTATAGACGGCGTTAACCATTTGTCTAATATATTCAAATCCATTGCTTCTTGATTGAATTGAGTGAACGGAATTCCTATGACTCCAACAAACAAAGTAAATAGGGATAACACAAACATCGGAAATAACATAGTATTGTTATTTCAGGCGATGATACCTCAGAGATTGACCGATTGAAAGCAAAGATGGCTGAGGAATTCGAAATCAAGGACCTTGGAAAACTAAGATACTTCCTTGGAATGGAAATAGCTCGGTCGAAAGAAGGAATTTCAATCTCCCAACGGAAGTATACTCTAGACTTGTTTAAGGAAACAGGTATGACAGGTTGCAAACCAGTTGATACTCCTATAGAAGCAAATGCAAAGTTATATGAGTAAAGGTGTTCCAGCTAGCAAAGAAAGATATCAGTGGCTTGTTGGGAAATTAATATATCTCTCTCATACTAGACCCGACATCTCTTATGCAGTAAGTATGGTAAATCAGTTCATGCAGTCTCCATACGAAGAACACATGAGGGCAGTGGAGCCCATTTTGAGATATCTGAAAACCTCTCCAAGGAAAGGCTTGGTGTTCAGGAAAACTGAAAGGCGATGAATCGAAGCTTACACCGATGCTGATTGGGCAGGATCTGTAATAGACAGAAAATCAACATCAGGGTATTATACCTTTGTGTAGGGCAACCTTATTACATGGAGAAACAAAAAGTAAGGTGTTGTTGCCAGAAATAGTGCCAAGGCAGAATACAAGGCAATGAGTTTAGGAATCTGTGAAGAGATTTGGCTTGAAAAAGTTTTGAAAGACCTTGATCAAGAGCATACCGGTCCAATGAAACTCTATTATGATAATAAAGCTGCAATAAGCATAGTAAATAACCCTGTTCAACATGACAAAACAAAGCATGTGGAGATTGATCGACATTTCATCAAGGAAAAACTTGATAGTGGCAACATTTGTGTTCCTTATATTCCTTCCAATCAACGATTGCAAATGTCTTAACAAAGGGACTGCCTAGATAGTTGTTTGACGCATGTGTGAGTAAGTTGGGTCTTATTGACTTCTACGCCCCAACTTGAGGGGGAGTGTTGAAATTAGGGTTTTGTACTCTAGGGACATTTTTGTTTTTTCATTGTACCCTAGGGTTTCCTTTTTTTTCTATTTAAGCTGATGGTCTGTTGTATTTCTTTTTATCAATCTTTTAATAAGAATCCTTTTATCCCGTAGTTTTTTCTCCCTGATTGGGGTTTTCCACGTAAAATCTTGATGTGCTTTTCTTCTGTCTCTACTCTGTTTCTCATCAATATTCACTAGATGAGTTCCATTCTTGGTTTTCTTGATATCTTTCTTGGGGTTGTCTATGCATTCTTGGAGGTCTTTCTTGATGAATTTCTTGCTAAAACAGGAAATTTCTTGGCTGTCCAGCACCACGTCTACCTCTTCTTCCCCATTCTTGAATGAATGGTTGATCATTCCCCCGATTTTGAGGTGTGGCCCACATCTCAACACTTCGAGTAAAAGTGTCCATACTTTCTTGGAGACTCATTAAAGTGCCATGAATTCCCTCCAAAGAGTTCTCAATGGAAGGCAAGCGTCGTGTTGTAGTTCTTGGAGAGAGGGTGGGGGTTTCTTCCACCTCTTGATCTTGCGTACGAGCATCTCCTCCATTTGGATGGGCTGCTCTTCTTCCAGTCATCAGTCTAAGGATTCTTGGAGCTCTAATACCAATTTGGTGTAATACCAAAAGTCTGATCTTGAATGAAAGTGACCTCTCTCAAATGAGGAGAGGAAAACTTTATTTATAGAGGGGAAAACAGAATATAGCTTCTGTTTTTACAATTGAATTACAAAAATAACATAATATAGTTTCTGTTTTTACAACTGAAAACTAACAATAAAAATTACAAACTGAAGTTCTATTATTGACACCATGCAATTAATTGTATTTGAATGACTTTTGAGTTTCTTGGTCTATCCACGACCATTTGGCCTATAAAATGACTTGTAATGCTCTTCAAAACTCAGATTATCCATAATAAAAAAGCTTGTGCTTATTCAAACCTTTGGTGTTGTCTTTTCCTTTCAAATCTTGCTTTATATTTGATGTTTAAATCAATTCTCATTGGATTAGTTTTGAATCAAGCTAGTTCTGGAGTGAGTTGCCTTAGGATCTAAGAGGTCAATATTCTAAGTTCAATCTAAGTTAGCTTTCTTTGTGAGTGTTTGCAAGGATACTAGAAGAACCAATAGCTTTGCATCCAACAAGCATCACAAGCGCTTATCATTTGGTATCGAGCATTTGTTCATCGTTCTTGGCCGACTTTAGAGGTGTTATCTTTACTTTATTTTAATTTATTTTTATTTCAATTTTTTTCTCCAAAGCAATTGCTTACTTCTTGTACTACAAGACATACTACAACTTATCTTGAGAACTTCTTCGAATCAACTCTTGGATCATAAAGAAAAAAAAAAGTCAGCAAAAAAAAGAAAGAAAAAAAAAAGAAGAAAAGAAATCAAAGATCCAAGGCACATGAAAGTTTTTTGTCATTCATTTGAAAAAAAAGAAAAAAAAATCCAGATTTTTTTTTTTTTTTTTTTTTTTTTTTTTTGCATAAGCTTAGTTACTCTAGTCTTAGTTTGTGAGAGTTGATTATTTTGAATTGGTTTTTATCAAACTTTTAGTGAGATTGCACAAAAAAATATAAGCCAACCCTTACATCTTTGACCTAGTACCAGAAGCCTACCCTTGAGTGATAAACACGAGTGTTCTTGAGTGAAATTAGTGAGAAGTGTGGTGAGGTCCTTTTATTACTAACTTTAAAATGTCAAAGGGTGAAGGAGTACCACAAGTACAAGATACTAATATGACTATTCTTCAAGCTATTCAAGGCATGATGGAAATGATGAGGGAAGATAGACAAGAAAGGAGGGCACAACAACAAAGCGTCTTACAAGAAGATGAAGGAGTATTTGACTTAGTTGAACAAAAAAGACAAATTGGAGGAAGAGGAAATGTGAGAGGAAGAGGAAGAAATAATATGCACCCTAGACGAGGAGAAAGAATCCATGAAGATAGAGATAGCGGAGTCAAGCTCAAAATTCCACCATGTTGTGGAACATCGGATGCGGAGCCATACTTGGAATGGGAAAGGAAGATAGAATATGTGTTTGATTGCAACTCATTTAGTGAGAATAAGAAAATGAGACTTGTTATTACCGAATTCACTAACCATGCGGGAAATTGGTATCAACATCTCAAATCCAAGAGGAGGAAAGAGGAGAAATGTGATGTCAAACCTTGTCAAACATGCACATCTACTTTGCCGCCTTCTATAGGAGATATTTAAGGCAATTTGAAGACTTTCTACATTTCTAGTTTTGCATTTTGACTTATAATTTAGTACGCAATTAAGTTTCATGTTTCTAGGTGTTATTTTCTACAATGTACAATTAATTGTATTTGAATGACTTTTGAGTTTCTTGGTCTATCCACAACCATTTGGCCTATAAAATGGCTTGTAACGCTCTTCAAAACTCAGATTATCCATAGTAAAAAAACTTGTGTTTATTCAATCCTTTGGTGTTGTCTTTTTCTTTCAAATCTTACTTTAGATTTGATGTTTAAATCAATTCACTGGATTAGTCTTGATCAAGCTAGTTCTGGAGTGAGTTGTCTTAGGATCTATGAGTGACCATCATAAATTCTAAGTTCAATCTAAGTTAGCTTTCTTTGTGAGTGTTTACAAGGATACTAGAAGGACCTCTAGCTTTGCATCCAAGCAGAATCGTGGGTGCATATCATACCCCTTCCTTTCGAAGCCACCTTGTCCTCAAGGTGGAACTCGGGGAAATTGACATTGCATACAGGGAACAGACTCCTAGGTCGCTTCGCAGTCCAGTTGTCCTTGCCAAGCGATCAGACCTTCCCACTCTAGTTCAACTTCATTCCAATGCATTGCTAATACTTCCACCAGTCGCACTATCCATTCAAAAACATCGAACACCCAGGGAGGGATTCTTTGAACCATGATATCATCCCCAATAGCACGTTTTAGCTACAAGACGTGAAAGACCGAGAGGATGGCTACGTCTACAGGCAAATCCAAACGATGCGCCACGATGTCCACTCGATGTAAGATTTTGTATGGACCAAAGAACTTGGGCGCTAATTTTTCACATCTTTTCAAGCTAAGGATAATTGGTGATAGGGGTGGAGTTTCAAGAAAACATAATGTAAACCCCGAATTCTAAGTTTCCTATATAAGCATGTTTAGCCAAAAGAATGTTATATTAATTATTTGATAAGTGGAGATCCATGGTTACTAACAGGGGTTATGAAGGAAGGGAAGGAAAAACAAATTAATTGAAAGAGCTCACTAATTGGAATTGGCCGGAAACACTAAGTGCGGGATGAGGTGGCGGCTTGACCATTGAACACGGGAGACGGCAGGAAGAATAAATGGAAGCGGAACTTCAGAAGCTCAGTTTTAGCAAATGACATGAACAAATTAAGTGAAATCAATGCCATTTGAAAGCTGAGGGAATCTAGTTTTCGAGGTTGTTTTGCCGGAGAAAGATCTCAGAAGGAGAAGAACAAAAGGTGAAGAATTTGCAGAAGGGGCAGATTCTCGGATTAATTAGGGCCCGGGGTGAAGATTGGAAGCTCCAGGTCAAACTACAAGGAATTTTCGGCTGATATTTTAAGGTAAGAAAGTTAACTCAATTCTAAACAAGTTTGTCGAAGGAAGTTTCTTAAAAAGAGTCCTGAATTTTGAGTTATGAATTTTTTAAGTTAAAACAGGAAATTTGTGCGTAAACAAGTAGCTGCTTAGGAAGATTAAGCAGACAGTTCACTGTAGAGAGCGAGAGCGAGAGGTGGATCTCGCTAAGGACGGAAATCTCACTGGTTTTGCACTGAATCTCGCTGGAAGTGCCAAATCTCGCTGGTTTTGCACCGAATCTCGCTGGAAGTGCCAAATCTCGCTGGTTTTGCACTGAATCTCGCTGGAAAGTGCCAAATCTCACTGGGAATGGTAAATCTCGCTCATGAGGATGATCTCGCTCATGAGGGTGATCTCACTCATGATGATCATCTCGCTAGTAATATTGATTTTGTTGATAAAAGTTTCATTAGTAAACGAACTATCTCCATTTTGCTGAGAATTCTAAGGAATCTAACCGATAATTATGTCATTTCAGGCCAAGAAGAGCTAGGAGAGGCATATAAACCGTTCAAAGCCCTGACAAGCTGTGAATGACTAAAATGAACTTAATGCTTTCAATACTTATGCATAAAGGACCATGTAAGTTACAGTGATGATGATGAATTTATACTTCCTCAAGCAATAAATGTTTAATGAATAGCATGGCATATCTTCTCCCGCTTGTATATGTTTTAACGCATGCCAAGGTATGTTGTGAATTCATTACAAAAGTTAAGTTCCTATGTTGAAGATGCGTTCTGGAGGAAGGCTATGATGGAATGAGTCTTTGTGTAAATGGCATGCAATGAAACTTAATTTGATGCTACGAAATAACCCAGTACCGAAGGACATGGAGAAGGTATCTGGGTAATAGTACCTAAGGTGTTGACGGTACTTAGAAAACTCCACGTGCACGTAGGTAGTTTTGAATGAGAGGCCGAAGTATGGGTTCTCCTAGGCCATATACCAACAAAGGGAGCCCGAAGTATGGGTCTCTTGGCCGGTAACAGATGTTGGGACCTAGAGCAATGTATGCTCGTTCTCTAGGGAATAATGATGTTTAAGAGTAGTTATCAATGTTTATGTTTAGAGGAAGTTGCTTGAGATACCCATCGGTATATTTACATGTTTATAGTAATGTAATGCATGGTTAATATGATTCTATAGTCACTCACTGGGCTACTAGCTCACAGATTTTCTATGTTTTCCTTTTCCAGGTAACGGCCAAATTCCTCAAGGTTGATCCTGCTGTTGCTTGCCACTGAAAGGCCCGGCTTGTCAAGAAGAACTTAGGTTGATGGTCTGCAGGTACACATGTTTTGAGAGGGACTAAGGCTTTGTTAGTGATGTTTGGGCCCAACTGTAAATATTTTACCTGTAGATGTTGTGTCATGACTATTTGCATGTGATTATATAATCTTATGTAGAACCTTATGGAGGCATGCTGTATGCGTACATTAATAATGTTTAACAGGTTGGTGTTTAGGTTAGAAAGCTTAGGTGGTAAGTGCTGATAGTAGGGCTAGTAACTGCTACCGTCACATCTCTTTCGAGATTAAAAGGGTAATCTGGAAAGGAGTGTGACAAGTTGGTATCAGAGCATAAGGTTTTGGGAATAAGAGGGAAAGTTCATGCAGAAGTCTAAGTCCATAAAGTGTGAGTCCCTAACATGTGTACATTGTAATAGGTGGAATGCCGAGGCAAAGTGACAGACAGAGTAGGCAGATAGAAGGCAGGAATACTGACCCTACCAATAGAGGCCCGGAGGTTAGTTAGGACCCATCAGGTGGAAAGAGGAAGGTGAACAATCCAGTGGGCCAGGAAGTGACGTCTGAGAAAGAGTCTAGTACTCTCCAGACAAGGGTAGATTCCCAGCTAGAAGATATAGTTTTTGACAGGATAGCGTAGAGGTTAGCAACCAGTGTGGGCTCAGTACGAGCCGACCCAGAGAAGAAATATGGCATTGAGAGGTTTAAAGCCCTAGGGGCTGTGACATTTGAAGGTATAGTGGACCCAGCTGAAGCCGAGTTATGGTTGGATGTAGTTGAAAAATCTTTCAATGTTATGAGCTGTCCAGAAGACAGGAAGGTAGGATTAGCCACCTTTCTACTACAGAAAGGAACGGAGAAATGGTGGAAGGTGATATCCGCCAGACGAGCTAGTACAGATGCGATGTTATGGCCTAAGTTCAGGAAGGCCTTTGAAGACAAGTATTACCCCAGCTCATTCCGAGATGCGAAAAGGGATAAGTTCCTCAGATTGACGCAGGGAACGATGTCAGTGGCAGAATATGAGCAGAAATTTATAGAGTTATCACAGTATGCTCTACCGATTATTGCTGAGGAAAGAGATAGATGCAGGAAGTTTGAACAAGGTTTGAGGAAAGAGATTAGAACTTTGGTGACATCTACGACTAATTGGCTAGACTTTAACCAGTTAGTAGAAACGGCGACACGAGTCGAGCGGAGTTTGGCAGATGATGAGCAGCTGCAAAGGGGCAGTGAGGCTGTAGTAGGACCAAGAGACAGGGGATCCCGACCTCTAGTTGCAATTCAGACTAGTGGAAGCCAATTCAGGGGTACGAGTTGGCAAGGATCCAAGAAGAGGAAATCGAGACCCTTGACCAGTGCAGTCAGCCGACCAGAGATGCCACGAGCTGGTGAATCGATAGCCAGCACAGACAGGAAACCGATGTGCCCTAGTTGTGGCAAGAGGCATTTTGGAGTATGCTATGATGGCAGAGGGGTATGTTTCCAATGCGGACAAGCAGGGCATTTCAAGAGAGACTGTCCTCGGGTGAACAGGGAAGCCCCAACAGCACAGCAGACAACCTCCCAGACAGTTAACCAACCAAAGGGCGCTAGAAATCGAGACGAAGAGTCAAATGGTACCAAGCAGAAGGGTGTCGTAGGTCAACCCCAGCAACAAGGGCGAGTGTATGCCGTGACAAACCAGGAGGCAGCGGAGTCTCCAGATGTTGTGACCGGTAATGTCATATTATGTGGACAGTTTACTTATGTTTATGTGATAATAGTATAGGAATGTTATAAACATTGTGAAATGTTGATCAATGGTCAGGACTTTTATGTTGATTTACTTTCCTTGGATTTGTTAGAGTTTGATGCTATCCTAGGGATGAATTTCCTATGTAGATATCGTGCTTTAGTGGACTACTACAAGAAAGAAGTAATGCTAAAAAAATCAAGTGGCCAAGACGCAGTTCTGGTAGGAAGCAAAAGATTAACTACGGAAAGTCTAATATCAGCAGTGAAAGTTAGAAAGCTGTTGAGTAAGGGATGTAAGGCCTATCTGGCTCACGTAGTGATTGCCTCAAAGGAAAGAGCTGAACACAGAAGATGTCCCCGTGGTAAATGAGTTTCGGGATGTATTTCCTGAGGAATTATCGGGATTGCCACCCGATAGAGAAGTGGAGTTCACTATTGACTTAATTCCAGGAACAACTCCCATATCGCAGGCACCGTACAGAATGGCGCCAACTGAGTTAAAAGAATTAAAGATTCAGCTGCAAGAGTTAATTGACAAGGAATACATACAACCTAGTGTATCGCCTTGGGGAGCTCCAGTGTTATTTGTAAGGAAGAAAGATGGTACATTTAGATTGTGTATCGACTATAGGCAGCTGAATAAGGTAACAATTAAGAATAAATATCCGTTACCATGCATTGATGATTTGTTTGATCAGCTAAGAGGAGCCACGGTGTTTTCAAAGATAGACCTGAGATCGAGTTATCATCAATTGAAGGTGAAGGAAGCTGACATTCCTAAAACCGCATTTAGAACAAGATATGGACATTATGAATCTCTAGTAATGTCACTTGGACTGACAAATGCCCCTACGGTATTCATGGACTTATGAACATGGTATTTCATCCCTACTTGGACCAGTTCGTGATAGTATTCATTGATGATATATTGGTATATTCTGGCAGTAGAGAAGATCATATGACCCACCTGAGGATAGTATTGCAGACACTGCGAGATAGGCAGTTGTATGCTAAGTTCAGCAAATGTGATTTTTTGTTAGATCGGGTTGTATTTCTCGGGCATGTTGTTTCAGCAAATGGTATTAGTGTAGATTCCCAAAAGACGGAAGCAATAGTTAATTGGGAATGACCCACGACTGTTTCAGAGATACGCAGTTTCCTAGGATTGGCAGGTTATTACAGGAGGTTTGTTGATGGTTTCTCTAAGATAGCCCTTCCATTGACGAACCTGACCAGGAAAGGCGTGAGGTTTGAGTGGTTGTCAGAGTGTGAGCTTTTCAGGAGCTGAAACAGAGGCTAGTATCAACGTCAGTGCTTACCTTGCCTGTTCCAGGTAAGGAATTTGAGATTTATTGTGACGCGTCTCGACAAGGATTGGGATGTTTGCTGATGCAGGATGGGAAAGTGATTGCATATGCATCTCGTCAACTTAAGAAGCACGAGAGCATTTATCCTACGCATGATCTAGAGCTGGCAGCAGTTGTTTTGGCTCTGAAGTTGTGGAGACATTATTTATTTGGAGAGCGTTGTAGAATACTCACAGATCACAAGAGCTTAAAATATATTTTTGATCAAAAAGAGTTGAATCCAAGACAAAGAAGATGGATTGAGCTAATCAAAGATTATGACTGTTCCATCAAGTACCACCCTGGTAAGGCTAATGTTGTAGCGGATGCACGAAGTAGGAAATCCTCGGGATCCAGGACCATTATTGGCTCAATGAGAGGAATGCTATTGTAGGAATTCAAGAATTCTAGAACCGCCTTATCAGTGGGACAGTCAGGAGGATTGATTAGCTACATTCCAGGTAAGACCTACCTTAGTAGAAGACCTTAAGCAGGATCAGTTGAAAGACCCTGATCTTCAGAAGTTTGCTAATGATGTAAGTAAGGGAATCAGAGTTGACTTTCAAGTGAGAGCGGATAATGTACTAGAAAAGGAGGGAAGAATGTGTGTGCCTAATAAGCTACGGCTTAAGCAAGCCATTCTGGAAGAAGCACATAGTTCTGCTTATGCTATGCATCCAGGGAGCACCAAGATGTATAGAACTTTGAAGAGATCTTACTGGTGGCTTGAGATGAAGAAAGACATAGCAGAATATGTTGATTGATGTTTAGTCTGTCAACAGGGAAACCTAAGAGACAAAGACCAGCAGGATTACTGAACCCACTCACAGTGCCTGAGTGGAAGTGGGAGCATGTGACAATGGACTTTCTGTTTGGATTGCCTAGGACGCCCTCGGGATACGATGGCATTTGGGTAATAGTCGATAGACTAACCAAGACGGCCAAGTTTATACCAGTAGAAGTTACTTTTACACTAGACTGTCTAGTTAAGATCTATGTAGATAGGATAATCAGTCAATATGGAGCCCAGTGTCGATAGTGTCAGACCAAGACTCGAGGTTTACTTCAAAATTCTGGCCTAGTCTACAGAAGGCTATGGGCACTAAACTGCATTTCAGTACGGCTTTTCATCCACAAACTGATGGACAGTCGGAAAGAACTATACAGATACTGGAAGATATGTTAAAAGCTTGAATATTACAATTCAAAAGAAGTTGGGATACGCAATTGTCGTTGATCGAATTTGCATATAACAATAGCTACCATTCTAGGATCGGAATGGCTCCCTATGAAGCGTTGTACGGCCGACCTTGCAGGACCCCAGTATGCTAAAACGAAGTCGGAGAAAGACAGTTATGGGGTCCGAAATTAGTTCAACAAACAACAGAGAATGTGAAGCTTATCAGAGATAATCTTAAGGCGGCTCGTGATAGACAGAAGAGCTATGCTGATAAGCAAAGAAGAGAACTAGAATTTGAAGTCGGAGATCGGGTATTTCTTCGATTGTTCCCATGGAAAGGAATTCTCCGATTTGGGAGGAAAGGGAAGTTAAGTCCGCGATACATTGGACTATATGAAGTTGTGGAACGGGTTGGTCCAGCAGCATATAGATTGCAGTTACCTATGGAGCTAACTCGTATTCACGACGTATTTCATGTGTCAATGTTAAGGAAGTATGTGTCTGATCCTATGCACATATTGGCAGCACAACCAATACAGCTCAAAGGAGATCTATCTTACGAGGAAGAGGCCATCGAGATTTTAGATAGGAAAAAACCAGGTACTCAAAAATAAGACAATTCCTTTGGTGAAGGTACTATGGCGTAATCATGGAATCGAAGAGGCAACCTAGGAACCTGAAGAACTAATGAGAAAGAGATATCCTCAATTTTTCAATTTTTCGAATGATATATCAGGTAAATTTCGAGGATGAGATTTCTTTTAAGGGGGAGGTGATTGTAAACCCCGAACTCTAAGTTTTCTATATAAGCATGTTTAGCCAAAGGAATGTTATATTAATTATTTGATAAGTGGAGATCCATGCTTACTAACAGGGGTTATAAAGGAAGGGAAGGAAAAACAAATTAATTGAAGGAGCTCACTAATTGGAATTGGCAGGAAACACTAAGTGCGGGATGAGGTGGCGGCTTGACCATTGAACACGAGAGGCGGCAGGAAGAATAAATGGAAGCGGAACTTTAGAAGCTCGGTTTTGGCAAATGACATGAGCAAATTAAGTGAGATCGATGCCATTTGAAAGCTGGGAGAATCTAGTTTTCGAGGTTGTTTTGCCGGAGAAAGATCTCAAAAGGAGAAGAACAAAAAGTGAGGAATTTGCAGAAGGGGCAGATTCTCGGATTAATCAAGGCCCGGGGTGAAGATTGGAAGCTCCAGGCCAAACTACAAGAAATTTTCGGCTGATATTTTAAGGTAAGAAAGTTAACTCAATTCTAAACAAGTTTGTAGAAGAAAGTTTCTTAAAAAGAGTCTTGGATTTTAAGTTATGAATTTTTTAAGTTAAAACAGGAAATTTGTGCACAAACAAGCAGCTGCTTAGGAAGATTAAGCAAGCAGCTCACTATAGAGAGCGAGAGCGAGAGGTGGATCTCGCTAAGGACGGAAATCTCGCTGGTTTTGCACTGAATCTCGCTGGAAAGTGCCAAATCTCGCTAGGAATGGTAAATCTCGCTCATGAAGGTGATCTCACTCATGATGATCATCTCGCTAGTAATGTTGATTTTGTTGATAAAAGTTTCATTAGTAAACGAACTATCTAAGGCATTTTGCTGAGAATTCTAAGGAATCTAACCGAGAATTATGTCATTTCAGGCCAAGAAGAGCTAGGAGAGGCATATAAACCGTTCAGAGCCCCGACAAGCTATGAATGACTAAAATGAACTTAATGCTTTCAATACTTATGCATAAAGGACCATGTAAGTTACAGTGATGTTGATGATGAATTTATACTTCCTCAAGCAACAAATGTTTAATGAATAACATAGTGTATCTTCTCCAACTTGTATATGTTTTAACGCATGCCAAGGTATGTTGTGAATTCATTATAAAAGTTAAGTTCCTATGTTGAAGATGTGTTCTGTAAGAAGGCTATGATGGAATGAGTCTTTGTGTAAATGGCATGCAATGAAACTTAATTTGATACTAGGAAATAACCCAATACTGAAGGACACGGAGAAGGTATCTGGGTAATAGTACCTAAGGTGTTGACAGTACTTAGAAAACTCCACGTGCACGTAAGTAGTTCTGAATGAGAGGCCGAAGTATGGGTCTCCTAGGCCATATACCAGCAAAAAGAGGCCAAAGTATAGGTCTCTTGGCCGGTAACAGACGTTGGGAGCTAGAGCAATATATGTTCGTTCTCGACTAGGGAATAATGATGTTTAATGATGTTTAAGAGTAGTTATCAATGTTTATGTTTAGAGGAAGTTGCTTGAGACGCCCATCGGTATATTTACATGTTTATAGTAATGTAATGCATGGTGTAATATGATTCTATAGTCACTCACTGGGCTACTAGCTCACAGATTTTCTATGTTTTCCTTTTCCAGGTAGCGGCCAAATTCCTCAATGTTGATCCTGCTGCTGCTTGCCACTGAAAGGCCCGGCTTGTCAAGAAGAACTTAGGTTGATGGTCTGCCTATGTACACATGTTTTGAGAGGGACTAGGGTTTTGTTAATGATGTTTGGGTCCAACTGTAAATATTTTACCTGTAGATGTTGTATCATGACTGTTTGCATGTGATTATATAAACTTATGTAGAACCTTATGGAGGCATGCTGTATGCGTACATTAATAATGTTTAACAGATTGGTGTTTAGGTTAGAAAGCTTAGGTGGTAAGTGTAGGCAATAGGGCTAGTAACTGCTACCGTCACATCTCTTTCCAGACTAAGAGAGTAATCTGGAAGGGGGTGTGACACATAATCACCCACCTCAAATTTTAATTCCCGTCGTTTTTTATCAGTGAAATTTTTCATACGATCCTGGGCCACCACCAGCGGTTCTTTCAAAGTGGTGAGCACATGGTCCCTTTCTATCAATTGTTGTTCGAGAGTCCCATTGACTATATCATAATTCCCAAAACCCAATAACGGCGGAAAATCACGCCCGAACACAATCTTAAACAACGTCGGTTGAATTGAAGCATGAAAGTTGGTATTATACCATGATTTAGCCCACAAGGTTAGACCAAGCCTTCGGTTTCTCACCACTAAAACAGCGTAAATACGTTTTGAGACATTTATTCACAATTTCGGTTTGACCATCCGATTTGGGCTAACAAGTCGTCCTGCACCTAAGCTGTGTACCCTACAGCCAAAACAATGTCCATAAATGACTAATAAAAATCTTGTCTCGATCGGAAACAATCAAACTAGGAAACCCGTGATGCCAGACCACTTCCTTGATGAAAGTTGTCGTAATAGCCTTAATTGAAAACGGATGAGAGACAAGGATAAAGTGAGCATACTTACTAAGGCAGTCCACCACCACTAAGATAGCATCAAACCCCCACCCTCAAGTCGGATGCGTCTATCTAAACGACAAAGGCAACCTGGAAGACAGGTAATGCCAAAAATCGCAGTGGCAGTGTCATCATGGCATGCTTCAACCAGTCAAAAGCTAAAGTAGCTTCCTTGGTCCATTTAAAAGCACTCTTCTTCATCAAAGCATGCAATAGGGCAGCGATTAGGCTATACCCTTCAACGAAACGCCAATAATAGCCTGTGAGGCCTAAAAACCCACGTAATTCTTTCATATTGGTCGGTACAGGCCATTCCCACCATCATCCAAATCTTCTCACTCTCCGCTTCCACCCTGTTGGCGAAAACCCAATGGCCTAAATACTGAATGTGCTCTCGCTCGAATTGGCATTTTTCATAATTAGCATAAAGCTGATGCTTCTTCAACACACTGAACACTACTGATAGATGTGCAAGATGGGTATGCATGTCCGGGCTGTAAACTAAAATATCGTCAAAGAAAACAAGTACGTATTTGCAAATGAGAGGGCAAAAAACCTGGTTCATTAAAGATTGGAAGGTCGTTGGTGCGTTTGTCAAGCCAAACAACATGACCGTGAATTCATAGTGGCCTTCATGCGTGCGAAACACCATCTGGACGCGGTCCTCTTCTACCACTCTAATTTGATGGTATCCCAATTTTAGATCCAGTTTGGAAAAGACCTTGGCCCCGTGTAGCTCATCGAGTTGCTCTTCAATCACCAGAATAGGAAACTTGTCCGAAATTGTAACCCTATTTAGGGCGCGGTAGTCCACACAAAACCGCCAGCTACCATCTTTCTTTTTTACAAGGATCACCAGGCTGGCATATGGGCTGACGCTTGGTCGGATTATTCCCTATTAAATTTTCAATCTCGCTTTAAGGGCATGGAGATACTTGAAGGGCCTTATGTTAATGGGGTCATGCCCTCCCTGGATAGAGATCCAATGATCCACGGCACACTTCGAAGGTAATCCTTTCGGCATGTTAAAGACAACTTCGTATTCAGTCAAGACCCGATAAAGCTTTGGGTTTCCCGTTTCTGTAATAAAATCGGAACTCTGGATTTCCAGCTCCTTAAACTCGATGAGAAAGCTTTGATCCTCCTCATCCCACATTCTTGATATCATCTTCAAAGAAATCTCCAAGCGAGCCAATGTGAGATCTCCGCTCAGCACTCTTCTAGAAGAACCCATGGTGAACGACATGCTAAGAGCCTTCCAATCAACCATCATAGCCCCCTGTTTCGGAGCCACTGCATTCCCAACACAAGGTCCAAATTTCCCAGTTCACTCGAAAGAAAATCCTCTTGTATCATGATCTTGGGCAGACAGACAATCACGGATTTACATATTCCTTTTCCCTTGACTGCCTCATCGAGGCTCAGGACCACTCCATAACTTGTGGTTTTTGTTAATGGCTGCTTCAAGTTATCCACTAGCCTTTGAGGTATAAAATTGTGCGTGGCCCTGCAGTCGATCAATATCACCACATCTTGTTCACCCATGAACCCTTTCAACTTCATGATTCAGGGTGTCGATAACCTTACAACAGAGTTCAAAGATAACTCGACGCGTAGGGGCACTTCCAACACTTCACTCGGTACCTTCGTAACCTTCCTGCCTTCTGTCAACATGTCTCCAGCCACCTCGTCAGAAAAAACTAATAGTCGAAGTTCCCAATTTTTGCAACAGTGCCCAGGGTTGTACTTCTCGCCACAACGATAACAAAGCCCTTTATCGTTCCCTCCTTGCATTTCCAAATCGGTCCAACAACGATACAACGGTTCTTTCTGATTTGACATCACTTTCTCAGGCAATGTGATCATACGAGTCATCATGCCCTCTTGTCCCTTCCCTGCCGATTTCGCATTAAATTTGGGCTCAACCCTCCTATCAGATTTCATTTCCCCAGATGAACCTAACCTAGGCTTGTCCTCATCCAAACTATCCTCTACTAATTGGGCCACAGCCATCATCTCTTCCAGCCCAACATGCCTAAAACAGGCCATTTCTGCTCTTATCAACGGTTTCAGCCTATTCAAGAATGTACTTTCTAACACCTCATCAGAAAGATGTGGAAGAGACGTCGACAACTCCTCAAATTTCTGGCGATATTCAGCCATCAAGCCTTCTAACCTCAAAAAACGTGCACACAGTGTTCCATCCCTAACCGGCCGGAAACGAAAGGGCAGTCGTTTCTTCAAGTCTCCTTAAGCTACCTTCTCTGATTTTTCTCCCAACAGTACCAATTTAAGGCCTGCCTTTCAAAGCTAACCACAACTACGGTGAGTTTCTTTATCTCAGACAACTGGTGGAGTTGAAAATATCTTTCTGCTGGGAAGAACTATCCGTCAAGGTCTTCTCCATTAAAAACATGCATTTCCACCTTCTTGGACGTGATCCTCTCCCCGTCTCCTTCATCAAGCTTTCTCCTTGATAGCTCTCTGTCTTTCTGAGTTTCCTCAACCTCTGCCCCTTCCTCATTCCGCTCTCTGGTCATTCTCTTGCGGGCCACAACTTCAGTTCTAGACATTTCATTTCCTTCCCTATCGGGTTCCTCCAGCAACTCTTCTACCAAAACCTTCAACGTCTTTTGTATGTCCCGCATCTCTGTCGTTATTATGACCACTCCTTTCTCCAACTCCGGTAGTCTTTGCAACTCTTTTCTCAAACCACCCATCTCTGCCTCTGTTGCACTCAACCACTCCTTTTCATTTGCTTCTGTGTCCTATTCCTCATCCTTCCCAGGATGTTAAAGGTGCTTCGATACCACTTGTAAGGACACTAGGTCCCCTTCGTGATATTGATATTGAAATTACAATAATACAAGTCAACCGGCGGACTCGAGGGCACCGGACCTCTCTCAAGTTCACACTATCCAGTTAGTACATAAAATATTCCATAACCCAAACACCACAAAATATATATAAGTCAGACAACACAAGCAACCAGCCCAAAACATAACAAAAGATAATAAAGGCCCATTACTGACTAGGCCCAACATCAACAGGCCACTTGTTCCTTCTAACATAAGTTTTCATAATAGAAGCCATAACAATTTCCGAGCTCTAACGATAGAAAGTCATCAATGAAAGATCACTCCCTTACAGATTCCCTTGCCCTTGACTACTTCTCCCATGCCATTACTACCCCATAGCTAGTAGTCTCTGATAAGGGAGGGTCGATTGCCTCAACAACTCATTGTGCGATGAAGTTATGTGTGGCACAATAGTCCACAAGGACCATCACCTGATCATCGACCACTCCCTTTAACTTGAAAGTCTCGATGTCATCAAACCCACGAGAGTTACACAGCTCCACAATGGGGCTAACTTGAAGCACTTGTTCATTTATTTCCATTTTGTCCATCTCGTCATCTTCCACTCCGTGAGCAAAAATCAACCGTCAAAGTTCTTTGTTTTAATAATGATGACCCTTTGAATAATTCTCGTCACACTGGTAACAAAGGCCTTTATCACATCTAGCTTGGAGCTCCAAGTCTGATAACTTTTTGTAGTTGTAGTCCTTTTGATTTCTGAGTATCTTCTCTGCCAAGGTAATAGTGTGTCGTCATTCCTTCATAATTTTTTGTCATTGACTTTTTAACAGGTTTTCCATTGAACTTGGGCTCTTTTCACCCATTCGGGCCTTCGGTTACCTTAACAACTTCCATTTTATCCTCTATCAACTAGGCCATGTCCATCATATCATCCAGGTCCATTGCCTCATTAGTAAGACTTCAATTCGAACAACCTGATCCAACCCATTAGTGAATGTATTTTCTAAAGCACCCTCTGCCATGTTCAGCAACGACACCGACAACTTCTCAAACGACTGCAAGAACTCCGTCATCGTTCCTTCCTATTTGATTGCCAAGAATCGAGTGCACAGTGTCCCTTGTTGATGCGATCGAAATCAAGTCTAGATACGCTTCTTCAACTTTGTCCACGATTTAAACTTTTGATGGTTTCTCGCCCATCGAAACCAGTTCAAGGCTCTTCCCTCCAAATTCACTATTGCATTCTTCAACTTCTCTGTCTCTGTAAGCAAATGGAGTTCAAAACAATGCTCGGCTCAGCTCTAAAATACTACCCGCCCACGTCTTAGCTGTTGAAAACCTATCTCTAATTTTTTTAACTTGATCCATTTCAGTCTTTCCCCATTCTCATGACGATTTGAGGTCTCCCCGTCCTCTGCCTCATCGATTGTTTTCATCACATCAATCTTTCTTACCTTTCTCTTCCCAGTTGACGCTTACGTTAGCTCAGATGTTTTCGAACGTTTTCAATCCCCATACATCTCCTTAATCATTGCGTCCAACGAATGGATCTCATCATTTATCTTCTCAATCGACTTCTCCATAACAGGAAGTCTTTGAAGTTCTTTCTTTATTCCTCCGAGATCATCCTTGTAGCATTCAATCATTCTTCAAACTATTTCTACGTCATCTTTGACCATCGCCCCAAATTTTTGAACGGCTATGATACCACTTGTAAGGATACTCCTTACTATGATATATATTTCCAAAATAACGAACAACGATCACAAGTTCCAAAATGGATCACAAAACTATTCTTCCCTAGAACAAACATAAAGATAAAGGAAAATAAAAGATAATCCCCAGCCAATTCAGAGGAACTAATCTTTCCCAAAAGACTCTTACAGTCCTTTTTATACAAAATCCTAGATAAGGACACCCTCACCCTTTCCAAACATTATAATGACATTCTCTCTTGCTCTTACATTGCTACACTGCTATACACTACTTGTCTGGGTGAAATACCCTTCTTGCCCCTCCTAGAATAAACTTTCTTAACCAGAGGCCAAACAGATATTTGTATGAATCGAGAAATTTTTAGTTCTTATTATGTCTATGAAGTTTTTCTTTTCGCTTTTTTTTTTCCTCCTCCTTTTGGTTTTGGCGCTTGTATTTTTTAGCATTGATCTTTTTCATTACTCTAATAAAAAATTGCGTTTCTTATTCTTAAAAAGAACAGAGTGCTCTAAATATAAGACTGCATGATAGGTACCTGAGTTCTGAAATCAGTAAGCATATTTATTTTATCTTTCACGTCAGTCAGGGCCACGAGAACTTGTTGAGCCATAGATCTGTCATCCCAGAAAGAGCTATCAGCAGCCTTAGATTCCAAGTCTGCAAGTTCTTGGTCCAACTGTAACAAACCGGCAGAGTTCCTTATCTCTTCCACACGCTCTGAGGTTGTTTCCACTTCTTTCCTTAATAAATAAAAATCTGTCAGCAACAAGAAGCACAGGTTATATCACTTCCATTGTGCTGAAAACACCACTGAATCTAAAATGGATAAATGGGAATTAGATGCATCCAATACAATTGATGTGAAATGTCAAAATCTGGGGCAACAAACACCCTGTTGGGTCTTAAAAATAGTTGCAATAGATATTTTAAGGATGTTAAAATAATAAAAAGGCTTAAGCAATTTGTCATTCAAGTGAATATTCATAAAGCAGCATTTAAAATTGAACGTCATTTAACACAAACATTGACCACAATTGACGAAGATACAACTAATAAGTCACTTATTCTTATGTCAACCCATTAAAATGGTTTAACAACCATTCAAGGAACCAAGGGCGACCTAATAGTGACCAAATTTTAATGCTTGGAAAAGCCTAACGTTTGAAGTCAAACATGTCACAGCAATATTTATTTGACCTGGGCACGAGATTATATGAAAGCAAAAAAAATAATAATAATAAAAATAAAGGGCATTATATCTAATAAAGATTTTATCATCTTCCATAACTGGAAATGTTGGATACCTGATAAGAAAACAATTTTCTTACTAAACTATTGTTCGAATTACAAACTTTCATCCTCAAAGAATTTTCAATTATATGCCTAGTTCTTGTTTTTTTTTTTAAAACGGAAACAATTCGTTAATTTAAGAGAATATCGAGCAAAAGCCCAAAGTACAAGAGGATTATACAATGAGCTAAATAACAACCAAAAACCAAAACGGATCAGCTAGCGCACCCGGGCATCTCAACTAGGTTGACACCCCCTTAGTGCCCTCATCATATTCAATAATTATCTAAGACAAGCTTAAAGCTTGCATAGCTTCTTTACATTCCCAAAAGGACAAACAACGGGGCTAATAATTAAATAAACAATCTGAAAAAACAATGAAAAAACTAAGAAAACCACTTGATGCTGAAGAAACTAAATCCCGTCACTTGGGAGGGAGGCAAACACCCTCCAATTGAGATTAAATTCTGATAAACTGTAGGCATTAAAGTGCTTGGAGATCATACACCAAGAAGAAGCTAGCCAACGGGCTGATTCGAATCGATCTTGACATCCAAGTACCTTATCATGGAACACCCTCTGATTTCTTTCAAACCAAAGGTCAGCCAGCAATGCCTTTACAGCATTCCATCACAGAAAATTGTTGGGTTTGGGAAGGTCTATACCAACTAACAGCTGCTGCAAGTTGCCCTTAAAGTCATTACACATAACCCATGAGATGTTGAAGAAGGACAGCAACTTATTCCAACACCAAGCTGAATAGAAACAATGAAAGAAAAGGTGGAGGGAGTCTTCTGACCAATTTAGACACAAAGGGCATATTGAAGGAGAGATCTTGTTGGCGGCCATCTTACTTTGCAACACCGAGGCTACATTCAACTGCCCACTAAGCATTATCCATACAAGAATGTTAATTCTTCTTGGGCTGCAAGTCTTCCATAGGGCCGAGAATAGAGATTTATCCATTGGGGAGAAGTGGGAAAGGTATTCTAAGTGAGTTGACCGTAAAGAGTCCCGAGGCTGAGATAGACCATACCTTGCTATCAACAAATTCTGAAACTTTCCTTGTTGCAATGACCCCAAGCAAATCTTGAAAGGAGGTGATTTCATCATCTTTAAGCAATCGGCGAAAGGTGATTATTGACCAAGCTGCCAAATTGGTGTCCCAATGGTCAACAACCGAACCGTTTGGTAACAAAGATATTCGGAAGAGATTTGGGAATAAGGAACGGAAAGGAGTCGCTCCCACCCAAGGTTCCAGCCAAAAACCAATTCTTCTACCATTTCCAAGCTTAAGAGTGGCCAACGATTCAACTTTTAGCCAAGATTTAGATATACTAATCCAAGGGCTTCTCAGACTTCTACCCCCTTTACCTGTCGTGTGTCAATTGAAAGGGTCCGTGCCATGGATGCTTCTGATAACTTGCCCCCAAAATGAGCCTTCTTCTTTGAAGAACCTCCAGCCCCATTTAGCAAGTAGGGCTTGGTTCATAAATTTGAATCCACCAAGGCCGAGGCCTCCATCTGACAATGGTTTTTGAACCATAGCCCACTTCACCAAATGATTTAGCTTGCTGCCATTGTGCCCTTCCCAAAAGAAATTTCTTATGATTCTCTCCAATTTCGAAGCAACTCCTTCCGGCAATATAAATATGGACATGAAGTGTGTTGGGAGGTTAGATAGAACTGACTTGCATAATGTGACTCTACCTCATCTAGAAAGATTGAAACTCTTCCATTTATCCAATTTGGCTTGGAAGTTGTCCAAAACTGGTTGCCAAAAAGATAGCTTCTTCGGGTACCCTCCTAGAGGCAGCCCAAGATAGAGGATTGGAAGCTGATCAGCCTTACAATTTAATGCAGCAGCCATTGAAAGCGACTCTTTTTCATCCACATTTACACCATAAAGAGCTGATTTATCCCATTTACCTTCTACCCTAAGCACCATTCGAAAAACCCCACCGTTTGCTTTAGTTTTGCAAGCATGCTGCTGTCATACTTACAAAACAAGAGCATATCATCCGCAAATTGAAGGATGGAGATCTGGATTTTATCTTTGCCAACCACAAAACCTTCATATAGACCGGCTTGAATGATCTCAATCAAGAGCTTTGCCGCCACTCCTTAAGGCAAAAAACTGCTTATGATCTTCCCCCTGAACCAAAGCACTTAAAACTTCACTTACTAGAAGGAAAAGGAAAGGTGAGAGGGGATCACCTTGCCTAATGTCTCTAGTGGCAGCCACTCTTCCCCTTGGTTTTCCGTTGATGAACACAGAAAACATTGGATTTTTAACACAGCCCAGAATCCAATCAATCCATTTCTGATCAAAGTTTTTGCTTCTCGACACCTTTTCTAGGAAATCCCAATTCACACGGTCAAAGGCCTTCTCCAAATCAAGTTTGAGGATCCATCCTTTCTTCTTTTTCACTCTATACTCTTCTACAGCATCGTTAGCAATGAGGATGGGGTCTAAAATTTACCTTCCTTCAATAAAGGCACTTTGGGAAGAGGCTATAATGGCATTACCAATTTTAATCTTTCAGCTAGCACCTTTGCAACAACCTTATATATCACTGTAGTTAAGCTAATTGGCCTGAAGTCACTTACTTTGACTGCTATTTTCTTCTTTTGAATAAGACAAATGAAGTTTTCCTTTATGCAAGCATTTAGCTTACCATTATTATAAAAATCTTCAAAGGTCAATGCAGATTATCCTTGATCAAGTGCCAAAATTTCAGCAGAAACTCCACTGTGAAACTATCGGGTCCTGGTGCTTTACATTTTCCTAGTTTCCTTACAGCAGCCTTGATTTCTTCAGGAGAGAACTTGGCATGTAAGTTTATGTTCTGAGTAGCATTGATACAAGACCAATCAAGGTTCAATGGAAGATGCCTTAAACCCGGAGACTTCAGGAATATGTTGCTGTAAAAATTCAGGATTAGATGTTCTATCTCTTGAAAGGAAGTTGTTGGCACCCCTTGATCATATTAATTCAGCTATGAAATTTCTTCTCTTCTTTGCAGCTAAATACTTATGGAAAAAGCTTGTGTTCTCATCTTCCAACTTCAACCAATTCAACTTACTTTTCTGAATTTAAATTAATTTCCTCCAACCTGTAAAGAAACATTAAATCTGACTTTAAAGTGGATCTAAGTGCCAATTCACTGTTATCAAGGGTAGAACAATCAGCAAGAGCATCCCATTTTTCAATTTCTTTTAACAGTCCCTCTTCTTTGCTTCTTTGATCTTTCTGAAATTTAGAGTACCACTCCTTTACTGTTGCCTTTACACATTTCAATTTCTGATTAAGGGCAAAACCAGCCCACCCTTGAATGTTGCTACTAGACCAAGCTGATTCGATGATTTTGACGCACTCCTTATTAAACAACCAGTTGTTACAAAATCTAAAAGGGGAAGGACCCCAGCTCAACGACCCCGCTTCTAGCAAAATTGGAAAGTGATCCATCTTACTTGTCTGTTGGCTCTAGAGTTCTCAAACAACTCATCCCACGTTTTGGTGATGAAAAATCGATCTAAAAGAGATCTTGAAGCTAAAACACCTTCCCTAGACCAAGTGAAGTTGCTATTTCCCAACCGTAACTGCAAAAGATTGGCTTGGTCTATAAAGTTATTAAACTTCCCCATTCCTTTAGTGCTGCCCAACGGATATCTTTCATGTGCCCATCTTGTGATAAAATCTCCCCCGATACACCATGCTTCTACACAATAAAATGAAAGAAATAAAAGCTCTGGCCACGTGAATTTTCTCTCTTTGAATCATTTGGTCCATAGACATTAGTGATCCAGCCAGTCTTATTGCAAACAGTGATGCATTTTACTGATAACGAATACTCCCCCTTCAAACTTTCAATAACTGAGATCAAATTCTTATCCTATAGAGTCAATAATCCACCTGAATAACCATAAGATTCCACAAATTCCCAGCCTATATCTTTAGAACTCCACAAGCTTTTGATGAAACTCACTTCAAAGCTGTCTTTTTTTTACTCTTGAATTAGAACTACTGTAGGATTAATTTTCTTTAGAAAATGCTTGAGAGCTAACCTTTTGTTAACATCTTTCAGGCCTCTAGTATTCCACTACACAATTCTCATGATTCAGACTTAAAGGAAGGATTGTAGCCTCAACTTTTAAACATTAATCAAGGATGAGATGACAATCCTTGACAATTGAGGTTAAATGAGCTGCAAGATCACAAGGAATGGCTGGAAAAATTGAACCAACCACCTCTAAAAAATTGTCATCCTCTGTCTGAAACAGGGGTTCAAATCTTGAACTATAGGGTCCTCTTTACTCTTTTCTTCTGAAAAACCAACTGATCTTGCCCAAACCTCTTCTTCACTACTCACACTGAAAGGAAAATCAATGAGAACCTCCCCTTTATCTGCTGGGAACTCCCCCGGATGGGTTGTGGAACCTCTCAAGGATGTAAGCTCTGTATTAGGTAATGAAAAAACAGAGTGTTCAAAGAGAGTAGGGAGAGGAGAAGGGGAGCCTGGCCTGAAACATTGAGGCTGTCCTTGAATTTGGGTGCATTGGGCTTCTAATAAATCCAGGTTGTGAATTGCCACTGACTTGGCTTTAAAGCTTGGTTTCTTGGATGAGTCCTTGGCTAACTTTCTTCTGATGAAATGTAGGGAATGATTTAAAAAGGCAGGGGGGATACTTGAATTTGTGCTAACGTTTAGCCCCTGTTTTGCTTGCCTATGGCGCTTATTTACTGCAGGGAGGGAGGAGGAGTGCCGAGGAGGGGGCAAGGACTTTTAGGGCTAGCTCAAAGGCCGACTGAAATAGAGGAGCCGGATTTTTAGTGAAAACAGGGGAGGGAGACTTACCCGGACTGGAACAGGGGAGCAGAGCAACAGCCTTGGAAGACGAAGGGGCAAATTTGCTGCTTGAGAAAATCACTGTTGATTGCTTCGAAATAAAATTAACTTTAATTCCTAGACTTTTATTTTTTTGAATAGGTGACTGTTCAGATTCCTTAGCCAAGGGTCTGGATACCCCATTAAAGGCTCCCTTCTCTTTCTTCTTAAAGGATCTAGGCACCTTTTCAACTTTTTCATTAAAGTGCAGTGACTCTTCAACTTCTTTCACAATAATCGTTTCACTTGCAGGGTGTTGGACAACTTCCTCGACAGTAAAAGAGGCGGGGGTGGTTGGATTCTTTGTAAATAAACACCTTGCAAGGGAAGAATGAGACTTTTCGACTTCTTCTGTGTAAATTTCATCTCTTTGCAGGGGTTCTTGGACCGATTCGGGTTCCTTGAAAAGGTGGGTTTGGAATGTGAAGAGACAAGGAAATTCCATTCCAAAATATCCAATTTGAAATTAACTCCATCTTTAATTACATCGTTTAACCTAACAAGGTCAATAGGATTAGAAAAGTCTTTAAATAATAAATTCCCCACTGCCTTAGAAGGAACTTCTAAACATTCGACATCTCCAAAATTTAGAAAAAAATTCCCACGAATTGCATCCTTTATTTCGATTGTGGCTGGCATAAATCCACATAGGTTTCTTCTAACTTGAATTTTGGCTTCCAAACAATTAGTTAGGTTAAGAGTTTCTGAGGCAATTGATTCCAAACCCCCAAAATAAGCACCTATGACTTCAAAGGTATTTCTTCCCCAAAATTCCAATGGAAGATTCTTGATTGAAATCCAACCACCAAAACCTTTCATCACAGAGGCTCTTGCATTTTGGGATTCCACTTTTCGAACAGCAAGTGAAAAGGATCAACCGACTGCCATTTGCCCGGATTTGATATCAAAGTGGCCAAATCACCATTGCTGACTTTGATTAAAGCTTTATCTGCAAACAGAGGATTGATAGTGACACTGGTTTTAAAGGCCTCACTCAATACCTTCGAGATATCCTTCCATTAATTGAAGACTAAAAGCCTTGAGATGAGCCATAAACTACTCAAATCTTCTTTGAGAACTTCATGATCTTTTTTAATCCAATAAGAACCCTTTTCTTGATTTAATTGACCTTGACTATAGGATTTTTGAATTGCAACATATTTAAACTTTGAAGGCTTTAGATATGGTTGAGAGAACCTACCTTTCACCACTTCTGAGAAACTCTTCACTTGAGGGGCTTCCTAAGCTGAATTATCTTTAAAGATATGGATGTTGGCATCAATCATTTCCTTGAACTCTTGCCAACCTGAGCATCCAACCCCATAAGGAACATGAATATTCTTTCTTCTCCCTGTGGTAGGCCACACTGCACATTCTACAAACCAATTGCCTTTGACTCTGAATTTGGCTAGACGTATGAAACTCTCATCTACTCTTTCTTTTAACAAAAAGAACTCGGCCGTTGAGGCAAACAAAAGTTTTCTGAAGCTTTCTTTTAGCCAATTGGCTACTGCTAAAGAGAGGAACAAGGACTGACCTTTTTTCAAATCTTCCACTATGAATCATGGACCCTCTTGCCACATACAAAAGAAATGACCCAATATGTTACAGCTTTTAATCCATGACCGGAAAGCACTCCTATCAAGGAGTCGAAAGGTCTTTACACAAAATGCTCCCTTTTACTCGAACCAGTAAGAGTTAAAAGACAGGGCTGGAAACAGGGCAAGAAAGGAGATCGGAGGAAGTGAAAGAGCCCGGAGGGGGGCAGAGGGAGAGGGGTGGGAGAAGCGGTTAGAGGGAAGGAAGGCTAGGGAGGGCATGGTGAGCTCCAGTGGGGTGGTCGGAAGGGGGGAGGCTGCCTAGTTCTTGTTAGTTTTACTTCCGAGACCTTTACATCGGAGCGTTAGTTAATAATTAGTATTAAAAAAATAAATTTAAAAGAAAAAAAAGCATAAAGGCAACAGAGGGTGTTCAATAATTAGAACAGAACATCATGAACACGGTAGTTTCAGTCTGGGAATTGAAATATTGTTTTTAAGAGAACTAAACATACCTTGCATCGCCCATTCTCGCGTATCAGCATCGATCGCCTCGCCCACCGGGCTCTCGGGCGTTGCAAATGAAACTGCAGGAAGCAACCAACAACTTACAGAAACAAGAATTCATTGCGATAACAAGGAACCCCAACAATTTGAAAGGAAATAAATGAG